>NC_090411.1:37424938-37489427 GCF_036365525.1 Heterodontus francisci | reverse complement strand
TCCTTCCCCAAGGGCTGTTACCCCCCCCCTCCCCAAACCCCCTTCCCCAAGGGCTGTTACCCCCCCCCTCCCCAAACCCCCTTCCCCAAGGGCTGTTACCCCCCCCCTCCCCAAACCCCCTTCCCCAAGGGCTGTTACCCCCCCCCCCTCCCAAAACCCCCTTCCCCACAGGCTGTTACCCCCCCCTCCCCAAACCCCCTTCCCCAAGGGCTGTTACCCCCCCCCCCCAAACCCCCTTCCCCAAGGGCTGTTACCCCCCCCTCCCCAAACCCCCTTCCCCACGGGCTGTTACCACCCCTCCCAAAACCCCCCTTCCCCACAGGCTTACCCCCCCCAAACCCCCTTCCCCAAGGGCTGTTACCCACCCTCCCCAAACCCCCTTCCCCAAACCCCCTTCCCCACCCTCCCCAAACCCCCTTCCCCACCCTCCCCAAAGCCCCTTCCCCAAGGGCTGTTACCCACCCTCCCCAAACCCCCTTCCCCAAGGGCTGTTACCCACCTCCCCAAACCCCCTTCCCCAAGGGCTGTTACCCCCCTCCCCAAACCCCCTTCCCCAAGGGCTGTTACCCCCCTCCCCCAAACCCTCTTCCCCAAGGGCTGTTACCCACCCTCCTCAAACCCCCTTCCCCAAGGGCTGTTACCCACCCTCCCCAAACCCCCTTCCCCAAAGGCTGTTACCCCCCCTCCCCAAACCCCCTTCCCCACAGGCTGTTACTCCCCCTCCCCAACCCCCCTTCCCCAAGGGCTGTTACCCACCCTCCCCAAACACCCTTCCCCAAAGGCTGTTACCCACCCTCCCCAAACCCCCTTCCCCAAAGGCTGTTACCCCCCTCCCCAAACCCCTTCCCCACGGGCTGTTACCCCTCCCTTCTCCAAACCCCCTTCCCCACGGGCTGTTACCCCCCTTCCCCACGGGCTGTTACCCCCTTCCCCACGGGCTGTTACCCCCTTCCCCACGGGCTGTTACCCCCTTCCCCACGTGTTGTTACTCCCTTCCCCACGGGCTGTTACCCCCCCCCCCACCCCACACCCCCTTCCCCAAGGGCTGTTACCCCCCCTCCCCACACCCCCTTCCCCAAGGGCTGTTGCCCCCCTCCCCACACCCCCTTCCCCAAGGGCTGTTGCCCCCCTCCCCACACCCCTTTCCCCAAGGGCTGTTGCCCCCCTCCCCACACCCCTTTCCCCAAGGGCTGTTGCCCCCCTCCCCACACCCCCTTCCCCAAGGGCTGTTGCCCCCCTCCCCACACCCCCTTCCCACGGGCTGTTGCCCTCCTCCCCACACCCCCTTCCCCACGGGCTGTTACCCCCCTCCCCACACCCCCCTTCCCCACGGGCTGTTGCCCCCCTCCCCACACCCCCTTCCCCACGGGCTGTTGCCCCCTTCCCACACCCCCTTCCCCACACCCCCTTCCCCACACCCCCTTCCCCACACCCCCTTCCCCACACCCCCTTCCCCACACCCCTTCCCCACACCCCCTTCCCACACCCCCTTCCCCACACCCCCTTCCCCACACCCCCTTCCCCACACCCCCTTCCCCACACCCCCTTCCCCACACCCCCATCCCCACACCCCCATCCCCAAACCCCCCTCCCAAGGACTGTTACCCCCCCCTTCCCAAGGGCTGTTACCCCCCCCCCTCCCCAAACTCCCTTCCCACAGGCTGTTACCCCCCAACCCACCCTCCCAAACCCCTTCCCCAGGCAGGCTTTCTCCCCCCCCCCTTCCCACACCCCCTTCCCCACACCCCCTTCCCCACACCCCCTTCCCCACACCCCCTTCCCCACACCCCCTTCCCCACACCCCCTTCCCCACACCCCCCTCCCAAGGACTGTTACCCCCCCTTCCCCAAGGGCTGTTACCCCCCCCTCCCCAAACTCCCTTCCCCACAGGCTGTTACCCCCAAACCCCTTCCCCACAGGCTGTTCCCCCCCCTCCCCAAACCCCCTTCCCCAAACCCCCTTCCCCACAGGCTGTTACCCCCCCCCTCCCCAAACCCCCCTCCCAAGGACTGTTACCCCCCCCTCCCCAAACCCCCTTCCCCAAGGGCTGTTACCCCCACCCCCTTCCCCAAGGGCTGTTACCCCCCCCTTCCCAAACCCCCTTCCCCAAGGGCTGTTACCCCCCCCCTTCCCAAACCCCCTTCCCCAAGGGCTGTTACCCCCCTCCCCAAACCCCCTTCCCCAAGGACTGTTACACCCCCTTCCCCAAACCCCCTTCCCCAAGGGCTGTTACCCACCCCTCCCCAAACCCCCTTCCCCAAACCCCCTTCCCCAAGGGCTGTTACCCCCCCCTCCCCAATCCCCCTTCCCCAAGGGCTGTTACCCCCCCCTCCCCAAACCCCCTTCCCAAGGGCTGTTACCCCCCTCCCCAAACCCCCTTCCCCAAGGGCTGTTACCCCCCCCTCCCCAAACCCCCTTCCCCAAGGGCTGTTACCCCCCCCCCCTCCCCAAAACCCCCTTCCCCACAGGCTGTTACCCCCCCCTCCCCAAACCCCCTTCCCCAAGGCTGTTACCCCCCCCTCCCCAAACCCCCTTCCCAAGGGCTGTTACCCCCCCCCCCCCAAACCCCCTTCCCCAAGGGCTGTTACCACCCCCCCTCCCCAAACCCCTTCCCACGGGCTGTTACCACCCCCTCCCAAAACCCCTTCCCACAGGCTTACCCCCCCAAACCCCTTCCCCAAGGGCTGTTACCCACCCTCCCCAAACCCCCCCTTCCCCAAGGGCTGTTACCACCCACCCTCCCCCAAACCCCCTTCCCCAAGGGCTGTTACCTACCCTCCCCAAACCCCCTTCCCCAAGAGCTGTTACCCCTCTCCCCAAACCCCCTTCCCCAAGGGCTGTTACCCCCCCTCCCCAAACCCCCCTCCCCAAACCCCCCTCCCCAAACCCCCCTCCCAAGGACTGTTACCCCCCCCTTCCCCACAGGCTGTTACCCCCCCCTCCCCAAACCCCCTTCCCCAAACCCCCTTCCCCACAGGCTGTTACCCCCCCCTCCCCAAACCCCCCTCCCAAGGACTGTTACCCCCCCCCCTCCCCAAACCCCCTTCCCCAAGGGCTGTTACCCCCACCCCCTTCCCCACAGGCTGTTACCCCCCCTTCCCAAACCCCCTTCCCCAAGGGCTGTTACGCCCCCTCCCCCAAGGGCTGTTACCCCCCCCCTCCCCAAACCCCCTTCCCCAAGGGCTGTTACCCCCCCTCCCCAAACCCCCTTCCCCAAACCCCCTTCCCCAAGGGCTGTTACCCAACCCCTCCCAAACCCCTTCCCCAAGGGCTGTTACCCCCCCTCCCAAACCCCCTTCCCCAAGGGCTGTTACCCCCCCCTCCCAAAACCCCCTTCCCCAAGGGCTGTTACCCCCCCCTCCCAAAGCCCCCTTCCCCACAGGCTGTTACCCCCCCCCTCCCCAAACCCCCTTCCCCAAGGGCTGTTACCCCCCCCCTCCCCAAACCCCCTTCCCCAAGGGCTGTTACCCCCCCCTCCCCAAACCCCCTTCCCCACGGGCTACCCCCCCTCCCAAAACCCCCTTCCCCACAGGCTTACCCCCCCCAAACCCCCTTCCCCAAGGGCTGTTACCCACCCTCCCCAAACCCCCTTCCCCAAACCCCCTTCCCCACCCTCCCCAAACCCCCTTCCCCACCCTCCCCAAAGCCCCTTCCCCAAGGGCTGTTACCCACCCTCCCCAAACCCCTTCCCCAAGGGCTGTTACCCACCCTCCCCAAACCCCCTTCCCCAAGGGCTGTTACCCCCCTCCCCAAACCCTCTTCCCCAAGGGCTGTTACCCACCCTCCTCAAACCCCCTTCCCCAAGGGCTGTTACCCACCCTCCCCAAACCCCCTTCCCCAAAGGCTGTTACCCCCCCCTCCCCAAACCCCCTTCCCCACAGGCTGTTACTCCCCCTCCCCAACCCCCCTTCCCCAAGGGCTGTTACCCCACCCTCCCCAAACCCCCTTCCCCAAAGGCTGTTACCCACCCTCCCCAAACCCCCTTCCCCAAAGGCTGTTACCCCCCTCCCCAAACCCCCTTCCCCACGGGCTGTTACCCCTCCCTTCTCCAAACCCCTTCCCCACGGGCTGTTACCCCCTTCCCCACGGGCTGTTACCCCCCTTCCCCACGGGCTGTTACCCCCTTCCCCACGGGCTGTTACCCCCCTTCCCCACGGGCTGTTACCCCCTTCCCCACGTGTTGTTACTCCCTTCCCCACGGGCTGTTACCCCCCCCACCCCACACCCCCTTCCCCAAGGGCTGTTACCCTCCCTCCCCACACCCCCCTTCCCCAAGGGCTGTTGCCCCCCCTCCCCACACCCCCTTCCCCAAGGGCTGTTGCCCCCCTCCCCACACCCCCCTTCCCCAAGGGCTGTTGCCCCCCTCCCCCACACCCCCTTCCCCAAGGGCTGTTGCCCCCCTCCCCACACCCCCTTCCCCAAGGGCTGTTGCCCCCCTCCCCACACCCCCTTCCCCAAGGGCTGTTGCCCCCCTCCCACACCCCCTTCCCCCAAGGGCTGTTGCCCCCCTCCCCACACCCCCTTCCCCAAGGGCTGTTGCCCCCCTCCCCACACCCTCACCCCCTTCCCCAAGGGCTGTTGCCCCCCTCCCCACACCCCCTTCCCCAAGGGCTGTTGCCCCCCTCCCCCACACCCCCTTCCCCAAGGGCTGTTGTCCCCCCTCCCCACACCCCCTTCCCCACGGGCTGTTGCCCCCCTCCCCACACCCCCTTCCCCACGGGCTGTTGCCCCCCTCCCCACACCCCCTTCCCCACGGGCTGTTACCCCCCTCCCCACCACCCCCTTCCCCACGGGCTGTTACCCCCCTCCCCACACCCCCTTCCCCACGGGCTGTTACCCCCCTCCCCACACCCCCTTCCCCACGGGCTGTTACCCCCCTCCCCCACACCCCCCTTCCCCACGGGCTGTTACCCCCCTCCCACACCCCCCCTTCCCCACGGGCTGTTACCCCCCTCCCCACACCCCTTCCCCACGGCTGTTACCCCCCTCCCCACACCCCCTTCCCCACGGGCTGTTACCCCCCCTCCCCACACCCCCCTTCCCCACGGGCTGTTACCCCCCTCCCCACACCCCCTTCCCCACGGGCTGTTACCCCCCTCCCCACACCCCCTTCCCCTCGGGCTGTTACCCCCCTCCCCACACCCCCTTCCCCACGGGCTGTTACCCCCCTCCCCACACCCCCTTCCCCACGGGCTGTTACCCCCCCTCCCCACACCCCCTTCCCCACGGGCTGTTACCCCCCTCCCCACACCCCCTTCCCACGGGCTGTTACCCCCCTCCCCACACCCCCTTCCCCACGGGCTGTTACCCCCCTCCCCACACCCCCTTCCCCACGGGCTGTTACCCCCCTCCCCACACCCCCTTCCCCACGGGCTGTTACCCCCCTCCCCACACCCCCTTCCCCACGGGCTGTTACCCCCCTCCCCACACCCCCTTCCCCACGGGCTGTTACCCCCCTCCCCACACCCCCTTCCCCTCGGGCTGTTACCCCCCCTCCCCACACCCCCTTCCCCTCGGGCTGTTACCCCCCTCCCCACACCCCCTTCCCCTCGGGCTGTTACCCCCCTCCCCACACCCCCTTCCCCACGGGCTGTTACCCCCCTCCCCACACCCCCTTCCCCACGGGCTGTTACCCCCCTCCCCACACCCCCCTTCCCCACGGGCTGTTACCCCCCTCCCCACACCCCCTTCCCCACGGGCTGTTACCCCCCTCCCCCACACCCCCTTCCCCACGGGCTGTTACCCCCCTCCCCACACCCCCTTCCCCACGGGCTGTTACCCCCCTCCCCCACACCCCCTTCCCCACGGGCTGTTACCCCCCTCCCCACACCCCCTTCCCCACGGGCTGTTACCCCCCTCCCCACACCCCCTTCCCCACGGGCTGTTACCCCCCCTCCCCACACCCCCTTCCCCACGGGCTGTTACCCCCCCTCCCCACACCCCCTTCCCCACGGGCTGTTACCCCCCCTCCCCACACCCCCTTCCCCACGGGCTGTTACCCCCCCCTCCCCACACCCCCTTCCCCACGGGCTGTTACCCCCCCCTCCCCACACCCCCTTCCCCAAGGGCTGTTGCCCCCCTCCCCACACCCCCTTCCCCAAGGGCTGTTGCCCCCCTCCCCACACCCCCTTCCCCAAGGGCTGTTGTCCCCCTCCCCACACCCCCTTCCCCACGAGGCTGTTGCCCCCCCTCCCCACACCCCCTTCCCCACGGGCTGTTGCCCCCCTCCCCCACACCCCTTCCCACGGGCTGTTACCCCCTCCCCACACCCCCTTCCCCCACGGGCTGTTACCCCCCTCCCCACACCCCCTTCCCCACGGGCTGTTACCCCCCTCCCCACACCCCCTTCCCCACGGGCTGTTACCCCCCTCCCCACACCCCCTTCCCCACGGGCTGTTACCCCCCTCCCCACACCCCCTTCCCCACTGGGCTGTTACCCCCCTCCCCACACCCCCTTCCCCACGGCTGTTACCCCCCTCCCCACACCCCCCTTCCCCACGGGCTGTTACCCCCCTCCTCCCCACACCCCCTTCCCCTCGGGCTGTTACCCCCCTCCCCACACCCCCCTTCCCCACGGGCTGTTACCCCCCCTCCCCACACCCCCTTCCCCACGGGCTGTTACCCCCCCTCCCACACCCCCTTCCCACGGGCTGTTACCCCCCTCCCCACACCCCCTTCCCACGGGCTGTTACCCCCCTCCCCACACCCCCTTCCCCACGGGCTGTTACCCCCCCTCCCCACACCCCCTTCCCCACGGGCTGTTACCCCCCTCCCCACACCCCCTTCCCCACGGGCTGTTACCCCCCTCCCCACACCCCCTTCCCCACGGGCTGTTACCCCCCTCCCCACACCCCCTTCCCCACGGGCTGTTACCCCCCTCCCCACACCCCCTTCCCCACGGCTGTTACCCCCCTCCCCACACCCCCTTCCCCACGGGCTGTTACCCCCCCTCCCCACACCCCCCTTCCCCACGGGCTGTTACCCCCCTCCCACACCCCTTCCCACGGGCTGTTACCCCCCTCCCCACACCCCCTTCCCCACGGGCTGTTACCCCCCTCCCCACACCCCCTTCCCCACGGGCTGTTACCCCCCTCCCCACACCCCCTTCCCCTCGGGCTGTTACCCCCCTCCCCACACCCCCTTCCCCTCGGGCTGTTACCCCCCTCCCCACACCCCCTTCCCCACGGGCTGTTACCCCCCTCCCCACACCCCCTTCCCCACGGGCTGTTACCCCCCTCCCCACACCCCCTTCCCCACGGGCTGTTACCCCCCTCCCCACACCCCCTTCCCCACGGGCTGTTACCCCCCTCCCCACACCCCCTTCCCCACGGGCTGTTACCCCCCCTCCCCACACCCCCTTCCCACGGGCTGTTACCCCCCTCCCCACACCCCCTTCCCCACGGGCTGTTACCCCCCTCCCCACACCCCCTTCCCCACGGGCTGTTACCCCCCTCCCCACACCCCCTTCCCCACGGGCTGTTACCCCCCCTCCCCACACCCCCTTCCCCACGGGCTGTTACCCCCCCTCCCCACACCCCCCTTCCCCACGGGCTGTTACCCCCCCCTCCCCACACCCCCTTCCCCACGGGCTGTTACCCCCCCTCCCCACACCCCCTTCCCCACGGGCTGTTACCCCCCCTCCCCACACCCCCTTCCCCACGGCTGTTACCCCCCCTCCCCACACCCCCTTCCCACGGGCTGTTACCCCCCCTCCCCACACCCCCTTCCCCACGGGCTGTTACCCCCCCTCCCCACACCCCCTTCCCCACGGGCTGTTACCCCCCCTCCCCACACCCCCTTCCCACGGGCTGTTACCCCCCCTCCCCACACCCCCTTCCCCACGGGCTGTTACCCCCCCTCCCCACACCCCCTTCCCCACGGGCTGTTACCCCCCCCCTCCCCACACCCCCCTTCCCCACGGGCTGTTACCCCCCCTCCCCACACCCCCTTCCCCACGGGCTGTTACCCCCCCTCCCCACACCCCCTTCCCCACGGGCTGTTACCCCCCCTCCCCACACCCCCTTCCCCACGGGCTGTTACCCCCCCTCCCCACACCCCCTTCCCCACGGGCTGTTACCCCCCCTCCCCACACCCCCTTCCCCAGCGGCTGTTACCCCCCCTCCCCACACCCCCTTCCCCACGGGCTGTTACCCCCCCTCCCCACACCCCCTTCCCCACGGGCTGTTACCCCCCCTCCCCACACCCCCTTCCCCACGGGCTGTTACCCCCCCTCCCCACACCCCCTTCCCCACGGGCTGTTACCCCCCCTCCCACACCCCCTTCCCCACGGGCTGTTACCCCCCCTCCCCACACCCCCTTCCCCACGGGCTGTTACACCCCCTCCCCAAACCCCCTTCCCCACGGGCTGTTACCCCCTCCCCAAACCCCTTTCCCACAGCTGTTACCCCCCTCCCCAAACCCCTTTCCCCACGGGCACTGCTGCTTCGGTCTGTAGGCTGTGCTTTTTCACAGATGAAGCTGCAGTACTAGATCATGCAGCTACACTCTCCTGCCATATTTGTGTTTACTGTTTGCTGCAGCATTCCCTAACATTGTGTTCCTCTTTCAGACCAAGTCAGTGAGCAGATCATGTGTACAGGAGCCACACTTCTGCGGGGGTAGGTGTCCGATTTGTTTTAATTTAATATTGCTCACCTGTTTTGTCCTCAGATAGTATGGGATCTGGAGTCTGGTTGTGGCAATTTTGTCGCTGAAAGGGTTAAGTAGAGATAAGTTGAGTTTTAGAAAAGCATCTCAGCAGAATTTAATAGGATGAGGGAAGAATAACAAGCTGCCTGGACGAAGGTCAGGATAAGGGAGTAAAGGCTGGAGCCAGGGGCCTCGAGGCCATGAAGTCAACTGTTTATAAAAGCAAAATACTGCGGATGCTGGAAATCTGAAATAAAAACAAGAAAATAAAAACACTCAGCAGGTCTGGCAGCATCTGTGGAAAGAGAAGCAGAGTTAACGTTTCGGGTCAGTGAACTGTTTCCTTGAATGTTAACGTAACGAGGAAACAAAGAGATAAAATCTTGGGATGGAGCCATCTGGTATGTGTATCGATAAGGCTGAGGAAGTGTGCTCATTAGAATGTGTAATCAGTCACCATCGTTTTAATTAAAATGAATGGTCAATCATATCAACCTTCAGTTGTTTAAACACATTGCATGACAAGAAATAGTCTATAAGTTGTGCTCCTGAATGTAAAGTTATAGAGTATTACCTCGGAATAGAGGCCTGCTTTAGGCCGGGAAAAGAACCTGACCGAACCACAGAGGGCCCGACCTGGCCCGAGTCCCTCCAATTTTGCCCTGAGCCCAACCCGACCCAAACCCGCCACTAGTCGGCCCGACCTGACCATCCCTTTACTTAAGTTCCTGTAAGAAGCTGCATCGCATGCTCGAGCTGTCATAGTGATGTCACTCGCTCACTGCGCAGACTCAGTTTCGTCCTGGACTCCCAGGTCAGGTAAGTTTTTAAAATAATTTTTAATACTTACCAGCAGAGCACTTACCGTGTGTGTCCGGCCCGACCCGACTCGATCCGGACTCGGCCCGACCCGCCCCGAGCCTGAAAGCCGGCCCCGGAAGATTGACCCTACCCGAATCCGACACACGTCGTCGGGTCCCATCGGGTTCGGGTCAGGTAGCAGGCCTCTACCTCGGAATACCCGAGGTGGTGTCTCTTCCTGCGTACGCTTGAATAAATCGATTGAACCTGTACCTGAGTTTTCTCGTGCGGTGATTGTCCCACAACAGCCACCAATCTAGCCTCAGATTCACCTAGTGCGGAGCTGATCTAAATAGGTGAGAGGTCAGTTTTAGTCTAATTGTTTTTGGGAAGAGTTTGTTCCTCTCTTACTCCAGCCTCGCCAGATTGATGCAAGTTCAGGAATAACTGACTTTCCCTTCAGCATTGCTCAGTCTGGATCCTTGCAGACTTTCCCAAAAGTAGGAATGTGGCATTGACCATTGACATGGCATGGCAGGAATTTTCCGGGATTCGCTCCCAGTCTTGAGCCTTGTTGTCAGGAACCAGATGATGACCAGCTGGTTCTCCAGAGGGAAAGAATTCTGGAAAATCTGGAGCAAGTCTCCTGGAATGGGATGTGCCTAATAAATGTTGATGTGTGGCCATTTCAGGATAACGTACCAATGACAGTTAGTGCCATTAGTTTTGTCACTGAGAACCAGGATTAATGCAGAGACTGCACTAACTGAGGAAATGGGCTGAGGGATGGGTTCAGGTGAAGAGCGAATGCTAGCAGAGGCTGATGGGCTGAATAGGCTCCTCCGGTGCTGAATTTCCATGATAACCCTGGGAGAATAATGAAGTTTTTAAAATTTCAGATTTATCATAGATCGGACAAATCGAGGTGCTGAAGGTTGTGAAAAGCCTTTAACCATCACGGAGCTTGGGGGTAAAGAAGATGAACTGTGTAACCCCGATGTAAAACGTCTTGGTGTTTGCCTGCGACAGATTGGGGACGAGCTCGATAGCAATGTGGAGTTGCAGAGGTGAGGCTGCAGCCCACTGACAGGTCATAGAGAGATACAGCATTGAAACAGGCCCTTTGGCCCACCGAGTCTGTGCTGACCAACAAGCACCCATTTATACTAATCCTGCATTAATCCCATAATCCCTACCACATCCCCACCATTCTCCTACTTACACTAGGGGTAATTTATAATGGCCAATTTACCTATCAACCTGCAAGTCTTTGGCTGTGGGAGGAAACCGGAGCACCCGGAGAAAACCCAGGCGGTCACAGGGAGAACTTGCAAACTCCGCACAGGCAGTACCCAGAACCGAACCCGGGTCGCTGGAGCTGTGAGGCTGCGGTGCTAACCACTGCGCCACCCAACTGCGTCCCTGGCCTGGGACCTAAGTTCAACACTTCATCTCATTACTAGTCAGTTTGATTGGTTTTTGTGTACACCATTGAGTGAATTGACTTTTAGTAGTAGGTCACTTGAGGAGGTGGAGGGAGGTGGGGTCTGCACTCGGCTGCCTGGACCCCCACCCAGCCAGCATATTGAAGAAACTTTAATCCCATCACTCTCGTGTTTGGGTTTGAGCCACTGAAACATAGAAAATAGGAGCAGGAGTAGGCCACTCGGCCCTTCGAGCCTGCTCCACCATTCATTATGATCATGGCTGATCATCCAACTCAGTAACCTGTTCCCGCTTTCACCCCATACCCTTTGATCCCTTTAAACCCAAGAGCTATATCTAACTCCTTCTTGAAAACATACAATGTTTTGGCCTCAACTGCTTTCTGTGGTAGCGAATTCCACAGGCTCACCACTCTGGGTGAAGAAATTTCTCCTCATCTCAGTCCTGAAAGGTTTACCCTGTATCCTTTGACTATGACCCCTGGTTCTGGACTCCCCCACCATCGGGAACATCCTTCCTACATGTTTGGGAAAGTGGGACCCTGTGAGATTTCAGTTTTCGGTTCTGCATAAAATGCTGCATTGGATAATGTTGGAGTCTGTAATTTCAAAACTCTACAAAACCACATCACTTAATAGGTGCAGAACTTTTCCAGTCTGTGTCCAGGAATCTGCTGCTCGCTAACCCTCAGTAACCTTGCGATAATCAGGTCCCAACAGTTAACCCTTCGACATAGAGGAAATTCAACATCAGCTGCTCAGTCTAGGAGCAAAATGCTAAAGTGAAGAACAGCAGTCACTGAATGCTGTAACAATGCAGCAGGTGTGATCTGATGCTCTCTGAATTGGCATAGCTGAATTTCTTAGCCCAGTTTCTGCCTTGCATCCTGTAATCTAGTCTATATGATGTTTATACTAGTCAGCCTGGTTAATTTGAGCTTTCTTCTGCACACAGGATGATTGACAACATTGGCACCCAGTGCCCCAAGGAAATGTTTTTCAGAGTGGCCAAGGAACAGTTTGCTGATGGAGTCATCAATTGGGGGAGAGTGGTGACTCTCTTCTACTTTGCATGCAAGCTTGTTGTGAAGGTATGACTACTTTCTGTGGGGATGGGCAGCACAGGCATTGATGTGGTGGCAAACTAACTATCCTGTACTCTGGCAGAATCCTGGGGCAGGGCTGCTCAGATGCAATATTGCAAGAGTGGCATCAAAAATATTCACCAAATGAAACTGGTAATAATTCCCAGAATACCTGGGGAAGGGAAGGTAACAACAGACACAAAACTGAGTCTAACCTGCATCTGAACTCTCCAGTGGAATTGAGCCATCAGATGTGGAGAAGAGGCAGAGCAGAGGGACAAACGGAGGATGGGAGTGGAAGGAATGTGCCGACCATCAACCACCCATTTATACTAATCCTACACTAAGCCCATATTCCTACCACATCTCCACCTGTCCCTATATTTTCCCTACCACCTACCTATACTAGGGGCAATTTCTAATGGCCAATTTACCTATCAACCTGCAAGTCTTTGGCATGTGGGAGGAAACCGGAGCACCCGGAGGAAAACCACGCAGACACAGGGAGAACTTGCAAACTCCACACAGGCAGTACCCGGAATTGAACCCGGGTCGCTGGAGCTGTGAGGCTGCGGTGCTCGCCACTGTGCCACCCGGAATGATCCCAGGTGTAAAGACGCTGAGCTGTGACAGAAAGTTAGAGAAGCATGAGCTCTAGAATCTAAAGAAAATGTTTAAATTCTGCAAATCTATCAGATCAAGCCAAAATATTACTTCAGAGTAAGCCAGGCTAAATCAGAATTTAATAAGTGTAACATAAATTTAAGATGGGTATTAGAATTCCTTTTATTACAATTGAGTCTGAGAATAATTGTCATTACAGCACAGAATGAAGCCATTCGGCCCATCGAGTCCATGCCAACTCTCTGGCCTGGAACAATCCAATCAGTACTATTGTCCCCGCTCTATCCCTGGAACCCAGCAGGTTTATTACACCCTTTAAAACTGTGTCATTAAGTATATTTTGCCTCTCCCTATCCCTTCTGCCAAAATGCATCACCTCACATTTGTCAGTATTAAATTCCATCTGCCACTTGTCTGCCCATTCTGCTAGCCTATCTATGTCCTGTTGCAGTCGATTTGTATTATCCTCATGGTTTGCCACTCCTCCAAGTTTGGTGTCATTAGCAAATTTTGAAATTTTACTCTATTCCAATATCCAAGTCATTAAAAAAATATATAGCAAAAAAAGCAGTGGTTTTAGGATCCTAGCACTGACCCTTGTGGAACACCACTATCTACCATCCTCCAGTCTGAAAAATAACCATTCACCACAACTCACTCTTTTCTGTCCTTAAGCCAATTTTTTATCCAAACTGACACTGACCCTCCAATGAGCCTCAATTTTATGGCCTTTTATGTGGCACTTTATCAAATGCTTTCTTAAATCTATATAGACAACATCCACCGCATTTCCCTTCAACCTTCTCTGTTACTTCATCAAAAAATTCAATTAATTCATGAAGCATGATCTGCCTTTTACAAATCTGTGCTGACTATCCTTAATTAACTCGAACCTCTTCAAGTGTCTGTTGATTTTTACCCCTAATTATTGTTTCTAAAACTTTACCCAGAATTGACTTTTACCGTCTAAAGGTACATAGTTTGCTGTGAGTGACGACCAGCCTACCCATCAGTGCACTGGCCTACAGGGTTATCTGTTACTGAGGTGAGTGACAGACCGGCCTGTGCCAGGGTTACCACCCTCCAGCATTGTCCTGGAGTCTGTTAGCAAGCTGGGAGTAAAATCATTGGGCCGTTAGAGAAAACTTATGCATTTTCTTTGAGCATTTTTGTTTAATAGTTATGAAAATATTGGAGATGGGGAAAAAGGCTGTACCATTAATAACCAAGAATCATCCAATCGGGTAACAGAGTTGCCCTCTTTCCTATTGGCTGAGAATAGGAGCATAGTGAGGATTTACATATCGGGTGACCAATGGTGAGAGCATGGGGGCGTGGCAGCTGAAGGTCATGTGATGAAACTTCCCAGGAAGTGTTGAACTTGAACTCGCTGTGGCCTCATTATCTAGTTGGCTACTTAAAGGAATCTGGTGCACGCACTAACTCAAATTCCAGGAGGCTGATTATTGAATAATTTTCAGAATACAATTTGGTTCAATAAAAGTCAGTCAGCTGTTGTGGAACAGAGATTAAAAGTTCCCTACAATTCTACAGCATCATAGTTTTCTCTTTCACATGGAACAGAGCCCCAGCAGAATATCAGTTATCCACACTGCTGGGTTCAACTAAGAGATGTGCACACAGTAGGAAAACTGGTGTAGAGAAACTCCCAATCCAAACCATTTCCCTCCAAGTGTTACAGTCTGGTGAGCAAAGTAACTGCAGACTTCATAGTACAGCACCAGGGCAAAGTTAATTGCACCAATCACTAAAGATTAATTTCTCAGATATGCTTCTGATAGATCATAAACAGCAGAGCTGAATAAAACAAGTTAATCCTGCCACCCACACACACCTCAGTGAAACAAATAGGAACTTGTCCAGAACAAGCAACGGCAGCTAGGCCTGTCGAAGCCCCTCTCCTGAGCCCACAACCCGCCCATCCAATCTCCTCCCCCGAGCCCCAAAACCCGCCCATCCAATCTCCTCCCCCGAGCCCCACAACCCACCCATCCAATCTCCTCCCCCGAGCCCCACAACCCGTCCATCCAATCTCCTCCCCCGAGCCCCACAACCCGCCCATCCAATCTCCTCCCCCGAGCCCGACAACTTTTCCATCCAAACCCCTCCCCCGAGCCCCACAACTTTTCCATCCAAACCCCTCCCCTGAGTCCCACAACCCGCCCATCCAAACCCCTCCCCCGAGCCCCACAACTTTTCCATTCAAACCCCTCCCTTGAGCCCCACAACCCACCCATCCAAACCCCTCCCCCGAGCCCCACAATTTTTCCATCCAATCTCCTCCCCCGAGCCCCACAACCCGCCCATCCAAACCCCTCCCCCGAGCCCCACAACTTTTCCATCCAATCTCCTCCCCCGAGCCCCACAACCCGCCCATCCAAACCCCTCTCCTGAGCCCCACAACCCACCATCCAAACCCCTTCCCCGAGGCGCACAACTTTTCCATCCAAACCCCTGCCTCGAGCCCCACGACTCTCCCATCTCCTCCCCCAGTCCCCCAATGATGCCAGACTTGGAGGAGTGGCAAACCGTAAGAATTATACCAATTGACTGCAACAGAACATAGGCTGGCAGGAGAGTGGCAATTTAATATAGAGAAATTTGAGGTGACGCATTTTGGCAGAAGGGATAGGGAGAGGCAATATAGACTAAATGGCACAGTTCTAAAGAGTGTGCAGGAACAGAGGGACCTGGGGGTTCATGTGCACTGATCTTTGAAGGTGGCAGGACATAGTGAGAGAGTGGTTAGCAAAGCATATGGGATTTGGGCTTCATAAATAGAGGCATTGAGTACAAAAACACAGAAGTTATGCTGAACCTTTATAAAAGCTCTAGTTATGGCCATAACTAGAGTATTGCGTCCAGTTCTGGTCACCACACCTTAGGAAGGATGTGAGGGTCCCTGAGAAGGTGCAGAGGAGATTTACCAGAATAGTTCCAGGAATGAGGGATTTTAGCTACAAGGTTAGATTGGAGAAGTTGGGGTGGCTGTTCTTGGAGAAAAGGAGATTGAGGGGAGATTTGATAGATTCCCAGATGTGGGCGTCGCTGGCTTGGCCAGCATTTATTGCCCATCGCTAATTGCCCTTGAGAAGGTGGTGGTGAGCTGCCTTCTTAAACAACTGCAGTCCTTGGGGTGTAGATACACCCACAGTGCTGTTAGGAAGGGAGCTCCAGGATTTTGACCCAGCGACAGTGAAGGAATGGCGATATTGTTCCAAGTCAGGATGGTGTGTGACTTGGAGGGGAACTTGCAGGTGGTGGTGTTCCCATGCATCTGCTCCCTTGTCTTCTAGGTGGTAGAGGTCGTGGGTTTGGAAGGTACTGTCTAAGGAGCCTTGGTGAGTTGCTGCATTGCAATTTGTAGATGGTACACAGTCCTGCCACTGTGCGTTGGTAATGAAGGGAGTGAACGTTTAAGGTGGTGGAGGGGGTGCCAAGCAAGTAGGCTGCTTTGTCTTGGATGATGTCGAGCTTCTTGAGTGATGTTGGAGCTGCACCCAGCCAGGCAAGTGGAGAGTATCACATCACACTCCCGACTTGTGCCTTGTCAATGGTGGACAGGAGTTGGGGAGACAGAAGGTGAGTTACATGCCGCAGAATGCCCAGCCTCTGACCTGCTCTTGTCGGCACAGTATTTATGTGGCTGGTCCAGTTCAGTTTCTGGTCAATGGTAACCCCCGGGATGTTGATAGTGGAAGATTCAGCGATGGTAATACCATTGAACATCAAGGGGAGATGGTTAGATTCTCTCTTCTTTGCGATGGTCACTGCCTGGCGCTTATGTGGTGCAAATGTTACTTGCCACTTATCAGTCCAAACCTGGATGTTGTCCATGTCTTGCTGCATCTGGACATGGGCTGCTTCAGTGTCTGAGGAGTCGTGAATGGTGCTGAACATTGTGCAATCATCAGAGAACATCCCCACTTCTGACCTTATGATGGAGGGAAGGTCATTGATGAAGAAGTTGAAGATGGTTGGACCTAGGACACTAGTTTTAGTTTAGTCTTGTTTAGAGATACAGCACTGAAACAGGCCCTTCGGCCCACCGAGTCTGTGCCGACCATCAACCACCCATTTATACTAATCCTACACTAATTCCATATTCCTACCACATCCCCACCTGTCCCTATATTTCCCTACCACCTACCTATACTAGGGGCAATTTATAATGGCCAATTTACCTATCAACCTGCAAGTCTTTGGCATGTGGGAGGAAACCGGAGCACCCGGAGAAAACCCACACAGACACAGGGAGAACTTGCAAACTCCACACAGGCAGTACCCAGAATTGAACCCGGGTCACTGGAGCTGTGAGGCTGTGGTGCTAACCACTGTGCCGCCCCTACCCTGAGGAACTCTTGCAGTGATGTCCTGGGACTGAGATGATTGACCTCCAACAACCACAACCATCTTCCTTTGCGCTAGGTCTGACTCCAACCGGTGGAGAGGTTTCCCCCGATTCCCATTGACTTCAGTTTTGCTAGGGCTCCTTGATGCTATACTCAGTCAAATGCTGCCTTGATGTCAAAGGCAGTCACTCTTACCTCACCTCTGGAGTTCAGCTCTTTTGTCCATGTTTGAACCAAGGCTGTAATGCTTTCATGTCACGGTTGCAAGCATCCTTGAAGTGGAGCTTTGGGCGCCCCACTGATCGTCTGGCCCCGGCTACCTCAACATACAGAAGGTCCTTGAGTACGAAACCATCTTTCATCCTGCAGACGTGTCCGATCCACCGAAGTCACCTCTGTTTGATTAGTGCCAACACACTTGGGATCTCTGCCTGTGAGAGGACTGTGACATTTGTGATTTTGTCCTGCCAGGATATACCCATAATGCACCGCAGACAGTGAAGGTGGAAATTATTGAGCTTCTTTTCCTGGTTGCTGCGTCGCTCATGTTTCACAGTCATACAGCAAGATGCTGAGAACACAGGGCTGATAAACCATCAGCTTGGTCTTAAGGGTCAGCTTGGTGTTGTCCCATGCGTGTTTCGCGAGTCAGCCAAAGGTGGTAGCTGCTTTTCCTATGTGTGTATCAAGCTGTATGTCAAGGGACAGATTGTCCATCACCACGGACCCAAGGTAGCGGAATTTGCATACCACTTCCAGTGGGATGTCGTTTACTGTGATCTGTTTTAGTATTCTGTGGGCTAACCAAGATGGCTCCTGGGCAGTCAGCTCACTGGGGAGCTCCTCGCTGTTCACGTCTATCCGTGGCCATCTGATGTCATTTGTTGCTCTTTCTCCCCATTAAATCCTCTCTTCTGCTGTTTATGTTCCCTGGATTCTAACAGTGGATGCATTTTTGGCTCAGACTTCAAGTTAACTGTTAGTTTAAACAGCCTCTGTCTGATGGTACAAACCTCATCCCCAGACCTTACCCTGTGAGCTCTGGTAAAGATCTGGATTAAGATCTGGATGGGATTTCCTGGCTTCATTGGACATCAAGATCACATTACTGCGCTGGATTACATTGGAACAAATGTAAGACTCTGCTTCCGTCTATAATCGACCATTTTTTCCTGACCTGTGAGCTGTGGAAAAGATCTGGAAAAATCTAGATCTTCTTTCAAACTTGACTTCAAATTCCTGGTCATCACTCAACATCAAGAAGATGTTTCTGCTCCGGACCAAGCTGGTTATAATGTAAGACCCAGCTTCTGTCTCTGATATGCTGCTCTTTTATATTTGAAGTGACTTTGATCAGTTTAAAGTGCAAGGACCATGGGACACGGATTTAAGGTTTTGGGCCAGAGGTGCAGGAGAGATGTGAGAAAGAACTTTTTTTACACAGTAAGTGGTAATGACCTGGAACTCGCTGCCCAGGAAGGTGGTGGAAGCGGAGACCATCAATGATTTCAAAAGGAAATTGGATGGGCACTTGAAGGAAATAAACTTGCAGGGCAACAGGGATCGAGTGGGGGAATGAGACTGTTTGGATTCCTGTAGGGAGAGCTGGCATAGACTCAGTGGACTGAATGGCCTCCTGTACCATAAATGAATCTATGACTCTTAAGTTCAAAAGCGAGTCTTCCAGTTGACTAGCCTCTTGATTTCTGTTGTGCTTCTCACTGAATATCTGCACGCTGCACTTAACCAAATGTCTGTTGCTTGAGTCTGTTTGCAGTAAGTTTCCCTCTGGAAGGGCCATGCTGTAGCTACCTGAAATATCGCTTTAAGGTATCTGATGATTGGTTTATAATTATTTGTAGGCCATGTGCCAGAAGATTCCAGAACTAATCCAAACTATAATCAGCTGGACTATGGAATATATCCAGGAAAATATTCTGCGGTGGATTCGGGACCACGGGGGTTGGGTGAGCGTTCATACCTGCATTTGTTTCTGTGGGATTTAAGTGATATTATTTAGTGCTGTGCTGTGGATATCCTTCCTACAGTGTAGTTCACAATAGACTTGTGTCGGGCTAGCATTACTAGCCCCGATGCTGAAATGTGGATCCTCCAACATTACATCTGAATTGTTCGCTGTGGCGTGTGTTGGGACACAGTGGCTTAAAGACAGATGAGTACTGTTCAGCACGTCTGTCACTTGGGTCGGCAGCAATGGAAGCAGAACTCCCTGAACACTGAAATAGTGCCATTGATATTTTATATCCACCCAAGAGGTCAAACAGCCTTCAATTAACACCTCATCCAAAAGATGGCGCTCCCTCTGCGCTGACCCTCCCGCTGTGCGGCGCTCCCTCTGCGCTGGCCCTCCCGCCGTGCGGCGCTCCCTCTGCGCTGGCCCTCCCGCCGTGCGGCGCTCCCTCTGCGCTGGCCCTCCCGCCGTGCGGCGCTCCCTCAGCGCTGGCCCTCCCGCCGTGCGGCGCTCCCTCAGCGCTGGCCCTCCCGCCGTGCGGCGCTCCCTCAGCGCTGGCCCTCCCGCCGTGCGGCGCTCCCTCAGCGCTGGCCCTCCCGCCGTGCGGCGCTCCCTCAGCGCTGGCCCTCCCGCCGTGCGGCGCTCCCTCAGCGCTGGCCCTCCCGCCGTGCGGCGCTCCCTCAGCGCTGGCCCTCCCGCCGTGCGGCGCTCCCTCAGCGCTGGCCCTCCCGCCGTGCGGCGCTCCCTCAGCGCTGGCCCTCCCGCCGTGCGGCGCTCCCTCAGCGCTGGCCCTCCCGCCGTGCGGCGCTCCCTCAGCGCTGGCCCTCCCGCCGTGCGGCGCTCCCTCAGCGCTGGCCCTCCCGCCGTGCGGCGCTCCCTCAGCGCTGGCCCTCCCGCCGTGCGGCGCTCCCTCAGCGCTGGCCCTCCCGCCGTGCGGCGCTCCCTCAGCGCTGGCCCTCCCGCCGTGCGGCGCTCCCTCAGCGCTGGCCCTCCCGCCGTGCGGCGCTCCCTCAGCGCTGGCCCTCCCGCCGTGCGGCGCTCCCTCAGCGCTGGCCCTCCCGCCGTGCGGCGCTCCCTCAGCGCTGGCCCTCCCGCCGTGCGGCGCTCCCTCAGCGCTGGCCCTCCCGCCGTGCGGCGCTCCCTCAGCGCTGGCCCTCCCGCCGTGCGGCGCTCCCTCAGCGCTGGCCCTCCCGCCGTGCGGCGCTCCCTCAGCGCTGGCCCTCCCGCCGTGCGGCGCTCCCTCAGCGCTGGCCCTCCCGCCGTGCGGCGCTCCCTCAGCGCTGGCCCTCCCGCCGTGCGGCGCTCCCTCAGCGCTGGCCCTCCCGCCGTGCGGCGCTCCCTCAGCGCTGGCCCTCCCGCCGTGCGGCGCTCCCTCAGCGCTGGCCCTCCCGCCGTGCGGCGCTCCCTCAGCGCTGGCCCTCCCGCCGTGCGGCGCTCCCTCAGCGCTGGCCCTCCCGCCGTGCGGCGCTCCCTCAGCGCTGGCCCTCCCGCCGTGCGGCGCTCCCTCAGCGCTGGCCCTCCCGCCGTGCGGCGCTCCCTCAGCGCTGGCCCTCCCGCCGTGCGGCGCTCCCTCAGCGCTGGCCCTCCCGCCGTGCGGCGCTCCCTCAGCGCTGGCCCTCCCGCCGTGCGGCGCTCCCTCAGCGCTGGCCCTCCCGCCGTGCGGCGCTCCCTCAGCGCTGGCCCTCCCGCCGTGCGGCGCTCCCTCAGCGCTGGCCCTCCCGCCGTGCGGCGCTCCCTCAGCGCTGGCCCTCCCGCCGTGCGGCGCTCCCTCAGCGCTGGCCCTCCCGCCGTGCGGCGCTCCCTCAGCGCTGGCCCTCCCGCCGTGCGGCGCTCCCTCAGCGCTGGCCCTCCCGCCGTGCGGCGCTCCCTCAGCGCTGGCCCTCCCGCCGTGCGGCGCTCCCTCAGCGCTGGCCCTCCCGCCGTGCGGCGCTCCCTCAGCGCTGGCCCTCCCGCCGTGCGGCGCTCCCTCAGCGCTGGCCCTCCCGCCGTGCGGCGCTCCCTCAGCGCTGGCCCTCCCGCCGTGCGGCGCTCCCTCAGCGCTGGCCCTCCCGCCGTGCGGCGCTCCCTCAGCGCTGGCCCTCCCGCCGTGCGGCGCTCCCTCAGCGCTGGCCCTCCCGCCGTGCGGCGCTCCCTCAGCGCTGGCCCTCCCGCCGTGCGGCGCTCCCTCAGCGCTGGCCCTCCCGCCGTGCGGCGCTCCCTCAGCGCTGGCCCTCCCGCCGTGCGGCGCTCCCTCAGCGCTGGCCCTCCCGCCGTGCGGCGCTCCCTCAGCGCTGGCCCTCCCGCCGTGCGGCGCTCCCTCAGCGCTGGCCCTCCCGCCGTGCGGCGCTCCCTCAGCGCTGGCCCTCCCGCCGTGCGGCGCTCCCTCAGCGCTGGCCCTCCCGCCGTGCGGCGCTCCCTCAGCGCTGGCCCTCCCGCCGTGCGGCGCTCCCTCAGCGCTGGCCCTCCCGCCGTGCGGCGCTCCCTCAGCGCTGGCCCTCCCGCCGTGCGGCGCTCCCTCAGCGCTGGCCCTCCCGCCGTGCGGCGCTCCCTCAGCGCTGGCCCTCCCGCCGTGCGGCGCTCCCTCAGCGCTGGCCCTCCCGCCGTGCGGCGCTCCCTCAGCGCTGGCCCTCCCGCCGTGCGGCGCTCCCTCAGCGCTGGCCCTCCCGCCGTGCGGCGCTCCCTCAGCGCTGGCCCTCCCGCCGTGCGGCGCTCCCTCAGCGCTGGCCCTCCCGCCGTGCGGCGCTCCCTCAGCGCTGGCCCTCCCGCCGTGCGGCGCTCCCTCAGCGCTGGCCCTCCCGCCGTGCGGCGCTCCCTCAGCGCTGGCCCTCCCGCCGTGCGGCGCTCCCTCAGCGCTGGCCCTCCCGCCGTGCGGCGCTCCCTCAGCGCTGGCCCTCCCGCCGTGCGGCGCTCCCTCAGCGCTGGCCCTCCCGCCGTGCGGCGCTCCCTCAGCGCTGGCCCTCCCGCCGTGCGGCGCTCCCTCAGCGCTGGCCCTCCCGCCGTGCGGCGCTCCCTCAGCGCTGGCCCTCCCGCCGTGCGGCGCTCCCTCAGCGCTGGCCCTCCCGCCGTGCGGCGCTCCCTCAGCGCTGGCCCTCCCGCCGTGCGGCGCTCCCTCAGCGCTGGCCCTCCCGCCGTGCGGCGCTCCCTCAGCGCTGGCCCTCCCGCCGTGCGGCGCTCCCTCAGCGCTGGCCCTCCCGCCGTGCGGCCCTCCCTCAGCGCTGGCCCTCCCGCCGTGCGGCCCTCCCTCAGCGCTGGCCCTCCCGCCGTGCGGCCCTCCCTCAGCGCTGGCCCTCCCGCCGTGCGGCCCCTCCCTCTGCGCTGGCCCTCCCTCAGCGCTGACCCTCCCTCAGCGCTGACCCTCCCGCCGTGCGGCGCTCCCTCAGCGCTGACCCTCCCGCCGTGCGGCGCTCCCTCAGCGCTGACCCTCCCTCAGCGCTGACCCTCCCGCCGTGCGGCGCTCCCTCAGCGCTGACCCTCCCTCAGCGCTGACCCTCCCGCCGTGCGGCGCTCCCTCAGCGCTGACCCTCCCACACTGCGGCGCTCCCTCAGCGCTGACCCTCCCACACTGCGGCGCTCCCTCAGCGCTGACCCTCCCACACTGCGGCGCTCCCTCAGTGTGGATTGCATAGCTGGAGTGGGGCTTGAACCTTTGACCTTCTGACCCACAGAAGGAGGCAGTTTGGCCCATCGAGTCTCTGCCAGCTCTTCACAAAGCTATGCAGTCAGTCCCACTCACCAGCTCGATCCCCGTAGCTACTATTGGTTCTTTGTGCTGTCCCTGAAGTAACTTCTTTGAGGCATTTAGGAATACAGCGCAATGGAAATTTCTCCTCATTTTGTCTAACCCATTTTTGGTGGCTTTGTTTCACAGGAAGCTCTCTTGGGCACACCAACTTGGCAGACCATCACCATCTTCACTCTGGGAGTTATCACCACTCTGGTGGTGGTGCGATTGAAATCTTCCTAGAGCAGAGCCCAAAGGAGCAGCAGAGGAGGGCACATTGGTGTGAAGGGGCCCTGCTGAGAGTGGCTTGAAGCAGCCATCGACCATCTCCTCAACGAGGTCCTGGAGCAGATTCCAGCAATTTGAGTTCATTTCTTCTACCGATTAGGCAGATGCCCTTTGGCCGCATTGCCTGGGAATGGGGGGTTTGGGGGGTTACCCTGTGACCAGGGGTTCCGTGTGGTTTCACTATGTGGAGATGGTTTTTGTGCAGAATAATAGGTGTCTTTAACACCTTGGTTGTGAGTTCATCGTAAACTGCACGTGCTTTATCAGGGTAATTGGAGAAGGGGGAAGCGGCAGGGGCAGAATCGTTTTTGCTGCCAGCTATCCACATTCTGTGGTATTTTGTTTCTTACAGACAGTCTTTCTATATGTAGAGATGCACTGTATGTGTTAAAGTCACTTTATTATATGTGAAAGGCTGACGAAGCTGGTGAAGTCAGCTCTGACCTGGAGCAGTATGAGTGCTGATTGTATCCCGGCTTTGATTAGCAATAAACTGTCTGTTTTATAAGGCATGTGGAGACTCAGCTGCTATTAAGAGGTCCCAGCTTCACATCAACAGAACACATTCCTATCGATGAGTTCTAACCCTCTGTGTCTGCTGCTTTCTTCATGCAGTGTTAGGCTGCTGTGCATTCGTATGTTGTGCAAAGTGAGGGAGCCATCTTAGAATGCAGGTGAGCATAAAGGATCTTGTGCATGGTGTGAAATGATCAACAGTCACATGCACTTTGCCTTTTAGTTTTTGCACAGGAAGCGGAGAGTCTTGCCTTATTGTGATCTGGGACATGAGGGATGGGAATTCAGGTGGTTGGCTGTGGCTGGACCATTTGTTCACTGGCTATTGCCTTTTTCAGATAATTTTTTTTTAAAATCGCCAACAGAGGAGGCATTTTAACCAGCTGTGATGTTCCTGACACTGGGAACAATTGAGAATTTTGCACTTTACTGCTGAAATGTGCATTTACTTACAGTGAATAAGCAAGTCATAGAGTCTTACAGTACAGAAGGAGCCATTCAGCCCATCGAGTTTCTGCTGGCTCTCCGCAGAGCAATCCAGTCAGTCCCATTCCCCCACTCTATCCCCATAACCCTGCAAGTTTCTTTCTTTAAAGTGCCCATCCAGTTTACTTCTGAAATCATTGATTGTCTCTGCTTCCATCACCCTCGTGGGCAGCGAGTTTCAGGTCATTACCACTCGCTGTGTTAAAAAAGTTCTTTCTCACCTCCCCCGTGCATCTCTTGCCCAAAACCTTAAATCTGTGTCCCCTAGTCCTTGTACGATCAGCTAATGGGAACAACTTTTCTTTGTCTACCTTATCTAAACCTGTTGTATTCTTGTACACCTCTATCAGATCTCCCCTCAATCTCCTTTGCTTCAAGGAGAACAACCCGAGCTTCTCCAACCTAACCTTGTAACTAAAATCCCCCATCCCTGGAACCATTCTGGTAAATCTCCTCTGCACCCTCTCAAGAATCCTCACATCCTTCCTAAAATGTGGTGACCAAACCTGGATGCAATACTCTAGTTGTGGCCTAACCAGAGCTTTATAAAGGTTCAGTATAACTTCCCTACTTTTGTACTCAGTACCTCTATTTATGAAGCCCAAGGTCACATATACTTTGCTAACTACCCTTTCAATATGTCCTGCCAGCTTCAAAGATCGATGCACATGAATCCCCAGGTCCCTCTGTTCCTGCATGCTCTTTAGAACTGTGCCATTTACTCTGTATTGCCTCTCCCTATCCTTTTTGCCAAAATGCATCACCTCACACTTCTCTGTATTAAATTCCATCTGCCACTCGTCTACCCAACTGTCAAAGTGTGCAGTAATAGTGTGCTGATATTTTTTGAACATTGTTGGATAGTCGCAGCTTAGGGCTACAATGGCACTGAATTAACCCAGTACTGGGGTAGGGATTCATTTCCAACTTAATGTTTGGTCCCTCCTCCTTAACTCCTTGTTTCAAAGAAAAAACCAACTTTAGAATGTGAAGCAAAAATGTTGCCTGGTAGAGCAGTGGGATGCATCGTCTGCTCTGCTTGTTTCTGCCCTGCCGGCCCCACTGTTCCCCTGCCCTGCCCATTCCTGCCCTGCCGGGGAGGGGGAAATTCGGAGCTGATGCTAGCGTACATGAGCCAGGCCTAGGAGTTGGAGTCCGTGTTCTGGTATTCCAACTGCTGTACATCTGTGATGAGGATAGTTATTGAGGGTCGGGGCAGGATTATAATGGCTTAAGATTGTGTGAACTCATTTCCCTTTTCTACTTTTGATCGGATTACAGGGGGAAGTGGGGTGGGGGGGGGGGTGTGCTCAGTCGTCACTGGGGGGAGGGGGAAGTGTTCTAGCACAGACTTGTCAACTGAAATAAGAGTTAGATGTTTTGCTTCATCAGTGCAGGCAGCTGTTAGGCACCCAGATAATTTGCTGTGTGAAAGGTAAAGGTACTAGGTGTCCAATCAATTGCAAATCTGTGCAGTTACTTCACCTGTTTAAAGCCATTTGTTCATCCCAGAATGGGCAACCAGTGCCCTCCTGGGTCAGTTCGTGCCTTAGTGTGCTGTCCCTTCCTGGGTCAAGTCCATATGTCAGTATGCTCTTTCCTCCTGGGACAGTTGGTGCCTGTCTGAATGCAGATTTCATGGTTGTTTGTCTCAGTCAGTGATACTGTCACTTTGTGAAACAGAAGGCTATGGTTTCAAACCCTATTCAAACACTCCAGTGTAATACCAAAAGAATGCAGCATTGTCAGAGAAACTGTCTGCCTTTTACAGTGGATGACAGAGATCTGTTGGCACTGACCAAAGAGCAAGATACTCTCCCAATGTCCCATCTTTCCAGCAGTGTCTGTTTTTATGGCTTTCTAAAAGAGGATTTTGTATGGTGCTATAATATTGAACCTTTAAATATAATTTCCAAATAGGTCAGAGTGAGGTGAGACACCGCTGTGGTTCATCTTCCTGTTCTTAGCCTATTGTGCACTTTTGAGATTTCAAGCAACAATCTGCCCTTGTCTGTGAAAACCAACTTCAGTGCCTTGCCCACTCTTGGATATGCCTTCCTCAGATGGGCATGGCTCATGCCAAAGGGTAAGGTCACGAGGACTCAGATCTTGCTCCCTCTGCCAATCATCCTCAATGGACAGGGCTAAGGGGATTGTCATTGGGCTTTCTTGGTTGGATGGAACTGAGATTGGGCCTTGAGTTTTCTGTGGAGAATCTTGCAGTGCTGTGGTTCAAGGAATCTGTGCCATGCTGGTGATCAAATAGGAGATGTCTTGATAGAAAGAATGATAACTCTGCCTAACAGTAGTGAATCTGTCATTTTAAATGTTTTTAATTACAGAACCAACACAAGCCTTTATTCCTACTGGACACTGGGAGCTGAATTATTTCCTCAGCCTTTTGTGTACAACACATTAACTGTAACTTAGTGAAACATTGGCAGGAATTGATTGAAATAGTCCTGTGTGATTGTTTAAGCATTTGAAGGTCTGAAGCTGAACTGAGATCCCTTGTGGGTATATCCATATATTGCTGGGTATATCGAGCACAAGATGCCTCTTCCTGACGCCTTTATCTTCTACGTGTTAAATTGATTCAGGTCAGTGTGCTCAGTCCAATCATTTCGTTAGGTAAATGATGCAAAAATATATCTGTTGCCTTTGATATATGAGCAGTGATTGCAGTCCAGTACTCCCTGTAAGATGAGTCTATCCACTAAACCACGTGGTGTGTAGCCATCATTACACACATATCTTACCCAGACTATGGTAAATCTAGGGGGTGGAGAACCTCCAGATGGTGTGGAGGGGGTGAGAACTCATGGGTCAGGCTTGGGTGAGATGGGTGAAAAACCCCGTTTGTCAACTGTCTTATTGATAGTCGGGTGTCCTGTCTGCATCAATTTATTTACAGGTCTGCTCTTCGGGAGCAAATGAATTTTGTTCTTGTTGACCTCTGTTCCCATATTTTTAACCATTGGGAAACCTTTGAACCAGGCCCCTTGAGGATTTCATTTTTGGTGCAGTTTTTGACTTGTGAATTAGACTTGGCCTGCAGTGGCTTGTCCTGTGTTGTGTGTCACTTGCTTTGCTCTCTGCATATAGTGCCTTGCTGTTGAACCTGCCCCAGACATTGGATCAGTGATTGAGAGGAGTGAGTCTTATCTCGTGATTTTGTTTAAAAGTACTAGATAACAGCTTTGGTGCCCTAATTTCCCTTTGTGAGGATAATTTTCAGATTATCTTTGACATGTCCTAACTCTGTGATTTTATAATTGTGTTAAAATGTGTGTTTGGTTCTGGGTGGCTGAATACACAGTAAAAGCACTGACTGGTAGATCCACAGCTTGCTGTAAAGAATAGTTTAGGAATGGGGGCAAACACTGGTATAGTTGGAGTCAGATCTATTATCAATTTCCAAAATATTTTACCCCTTTTTTATAATGTACAGTTCTCCCCATGATATATTTCTCACCATCTCAGGTATGGCTGCATCCTCCATTTCTACCCCCCCAACTTTGAACATGTGCTGGGCTGGGGAGGTGGGTGGGGGGTGGGGGGGGGGGGGGAGGGTTGCTAACTGTGCCCCATTTTACCACAGTTTCAAGCTGATCTCTGGATCTCTTCTGTTACCACGACTAAAATGAGGAGTTTGCATAGATGGGGTCAAATCCAGAACCCTCCTGGTTGGCAGGTGGTGCAGACATCACCCCTTTTTTAAATACCTTGTATTCTAACACTCCTTGACCATTTGTAAAATACCTGCCAACTGCTGTTGAGGTGACTGTGACCCAACACTAACAGTAATTTGGGTTAATAAAAACAAGAAATGCTGGAAGTACTCAGCAGGACTGGCAGCGTCTGTGGAGAGAGAAATGGAGTTAACATTCTGCAGTATTTTGCTTTTATTTTAGTAATTTGGGGTTGTTGCACTGTGCTGTGGTTTCACTATTCAGCACCCTGTGTATGTGGTATAATGTCTTCAGGTTGAAACGTAAAAGCTTTTAATGTATCATGCAGAGGAGTATGAGTGAAAACATTTCTTTAGGATTCGTCAACAGGGCAAGTGTCCCAAAAATTCTCCTTTTATCTTTTCTTCATGCTGTTAATATAAATCACAACTCGAATGTCATCAAAGGGCTGTTTTTTCTACTGTGGTAAATTCCTTTTATTTCAGAATAAATAACTTGAAAAGAAGTGGTTTTGAGTATTTCCTTTAGCTTCCCTTGTGTCGTGTTATTCCTGCATGTTTCCTAGTGTTCATTCCCCAAATATCAGTACTAGCAAGCTGTTCCCAGGCATGTCTATCCTGCAATTTGTGCTTGGAAGGGGGAGAACTCCACCAACAGACCGCACACAGGGCAGTTATATAAAATGCAGCTGGTGGCTCTGGAAGATTTCACATTGCAGGGAATTCAAGACACTTCAAAGCAACAGACTTGTAAAATTGGCGGATGCTGGGGCAGGGCAAGCATTCCTGATAAGGATGGTGCGATGTGGGGTTAGTGGTCATTGAGGCTACTGGATAAAGCACGGGTTAGACACAGCTCCCACTACAGTGACACATCAAACACTCCTGGGCTAGGTATAGAATGAGCTAGATACAGAGTAAAGCTCCCACTGCATCTTTGCATTACAGGAAGGATGTGATCACGTGAGAGAGGGTACAGAGGAGATTTATCAGCATATTGCCAGGAATGGAGAATTGGATAGGCTGGGGTTGTTTTCTTTACAACAGAGGAAGCTGAGGGGAGATATAATTGAGGTCTATAAAATTAAAAGGCCCTAGATAGAATGGCTAGGAAGGACCTACCACCCTTAGCAGAGAGGTCAATAACCGGGGGGCATAGAGTTGAAGTATTTGGCAGAAGGATTAGAGGAGGAAAAGCGACTGGCTGCTAGCATTAAAAGAAATCTCAAAGTTTTCTGTAGGCATATAAATAGTAAAAGAGTGGTAAAAGGAGGAGTAGGGCCAATTAGGGACCAGAAAGGGGATTTACATAAGGAGGCAGAGGGCATGGCTGAGGTATTAAATGAATATTTTGCAAGTCTTTGCCTGGATTGCATCTCCTTCCTTGGTAATGTTGAAAGAGAAGGTAAGTCAGACTCTAGAGGGGTTTAAAATTGATAAAGAGTAAGTATTAGATCGGCTGTCTGTACTTAAAGTGGATAAAGCACCAGGGCCGGATGAGATGCATCCAAGGATACTGAGGGAAGTGAGGGTAGAAATTGCAGAGACAGTAGCATAATTTTTCAGTCTTACACGCGGGGGTGGTGCCAGAGGATTGGAGAATTACCAACATTACACCCTTTTCAAAAAAGGGTGTAAAGATAAATCCAGCAACTACAGGCCAGTCAGTTTAACTTCAGTGGTGGGGAAACTTGTAGAAAAAATAATTTGGGACAAAATCAATAGTCACGTGGATAAATGCGAGTTAATTAAGGAAAGCCAGCATGGATTTCCTATGGGAAAATCGTGTTTAACTAACTTGCTGGAGTTTTTTGAGGAGGTAACAGAGAGGGTTGATGAGGGCAATGCTGTTGATGTGGTGTACATGGACTTTCAAAAGGCATTTGATACAGTGTAACACAACAGACTTGTGAGCAAACCTGGATGCGAAATTGGTTGAGTGACAGGAAACAAAGAGTACTGGTTAATGGATATTTTCCGGGCTGGAGGAAGGTTTGTAGTGGAGTTCCCCAGGGATCAGTGTTGGGACCCTTGCTTTTCCTGATATATATTAACGACCTAGAACTTGGTGTACAGGGCACAATTTCAAAGTTTTCAAATGATACGAAACTTGAAAGGATTGTGAACTGTGAGGAGGATGGTGTAGAACTTCAAAAGGGCATAGACAGATTGGTGGAATGGGCAGACAGGTGGCAGATGCAGTTCAATGCAGAGAAATGTGAAGTGATTCATTTTGGTAAGAAGAACATGGAGAGACAATATAGAATAAAGGGTACAATTCTACAACCTGTCCTGCCACCTTCAATGACTTCTGCACATATAAATCTATGTCCCTCTGCTTCTGCACCCCCTTTAGAATCGTACCCTTTATTCTATATTGGTTAATAAAGTATACAGTATCCTGGGCTTTATTAATAGGGACTTAGAGAACAAGAGCAAGGAAGTTAAGTTCAACTTGTGTAAGACACTAGTCCAGCCTCAGCTGGAGTATTGCATCCAGTTCTGGGCTCTGCACTTGAGGAAAGATGTGAGGGCATCGGAGAGAGAACAGAAAAGATTCACGAGAATGGTTCCAGCGATGAGGAATTTCAGTTATGAAGATAGATTGGAGAAGTTAGGACTGTTTTCCTTGAAGAGAAGGCTGAGGTGATTTAATAGAAGTATTCAAAATCATGAGGGGTCTGGACAGAGTAAATGGAGAGAAACTGTTCCCACTCGTAAGAGGATCAAGAACGAGAGGGCACAGATTTAAAGTATTTGGTAAGAAAAGCAAAAGTGACATGAAGAAAAACTTTTTCACTCAGTGAGTGGTTAAGGTCTGGAATGTGCTGTCTGAGAATGTGATGGAGGCAGGTTCAATTGAAGCATTCAAAAGGGAATTAGACAGTTATTTTTATTAAGAGATACAGCACTCAAACAGGCCCTCCGGCCCACCGAGTCTGTGCCGACCATCAACCACCCATTTATACTAATCCTACACTAATTCCATATTCCTACCACATCCCCACCTGTCCGTATATTTCCCTAACACCTGCATATACTAGGGGCAATTTATAATGGCCAATTTACCTATCAACCTGCAGGTCTTTGGCATGTGAGAGGAAACTGGAGCACCCGGAGGAAACCCACGCAGACACAGGGAGAACTTTCAAACCCCACACAGGCAGTACCCAGAATTGAACCTGGGTCGCTGGAGCTGTGAGGCTGCGGTGCTAACCACTGCGCCACTATGGAAAGGAAGAATGTACAGGGTTATGGGGAGAAGACGGGGGAATGGAACTGAGGGAGTTGCTCTTTGAGAGCCAGTGCAAACATGATGGGCTAAATGGCTTCCTTCTGCGCTCTAACAATTCTGTGATTTTTGCAGTAATTTTGCCCCCAGAGTGTGGTGGGGATCTGGAACTCTGCCTGAAAGGGTGGTAGAAGCAGAAATCTTCATTGCATTTAAAACACTTGGATTGCACTTGAGGTGCTGTGACCTACAGGGCTGTGGGCTGACAGCTTGAAATTTGGATTAGGCTGGATAGTTCTTTTTCAGGTGGGCTGAATGTCCCCTTTCTGTGCAATAAATTGTCCTATGGATGGAGAGCAGCTGCCTAAATCCTCAGATGAGGGGATTGAGGCTGCCAATCTCTTGTGGAATAGAATGGCACAGGTTAGAGACAGAGTAAAGTACACTGTCCTCATCAAACACTCCCAGGACAGGTACAGTACGGGGGTTAGATACAGAGTAAAGCTCCCTCTACGCTGTCCTCATCAAACACTCCCAGGACAGGTCCAGCACAGGGTTGGCTGTTGCTTGATTGGAGGTGCTGATTGCAGCAATGAGCCTCAGCTAACAGTGCTGGTGGCAGTTGGAGGTTACAGAGGTGGAGAGAGGAGCTACAACCAAGCAGAGGGATAGCTTGAACAACATTCACCTTTACAGTGAAGAGACTTTATTTTGGAAACAAGGTTTTGTTTGGAGGTAGGTGCTGAACATCAGAAGTTTAGTTTGCTTTGCTTTGGACTGCTGGGGGAGGAACAAGTGGCTAGAACAAGAAGGGGTGGGGGCTGACAATTCTGTAAGGATCTGTGCTGCTGTAATAAGCACACAGGGAAGCATCCTCCCCCACCCTCAATTGCCCAGCCTGGGTCAGCTAAAGCTGCCCAGTTAAAGAGACAGAAGGGGATAGCTTGTGCCTGGGCAGCTTCAGCTGACCCAGGTGACAACGCCTCTTCCAACCAGAAGACCAAAAGACCAAGAGTGCTGGCAAAGACTGTTTTAAGTGTACTACTACTTCTTTGGCCTCCTTGTCTCGCGAGACAATGGGTAAGCGCCTAGAGGTGGTCAGTGGTTTGTGAAGCAGTGCCTATAAAAGCCAATTTTAGAGTGACAGACTCTTCCACAGGCGCTGCAGATAAAATTGGTTGTCGGGGCTGTTACACAGTTGGCTCTCTCCTTGTGCTCTGTCTTTTTACCTGCCAACAGCTAAGTCTCTTTGACTCTCCACTCTTTAGCCCCGCCTTTATGGCTGCCCGCCATCTGGCGATCACTGGCAACTGACTCCCACAACTTGTGATCAATGTCACAGGACTTCATGTCGTGTTTGCAGACGCCTTTAAAACGGAGACATGGACGGCCGGTGGGTCTGATACCAGTGACGAGCTCGCTGTACAATGTGTCCTTGGGGATCCTTCCATCTTCCATGCGGCTCACGTGGCCAAGCCATCTCAAGCACCGCTGGCTCAGTAGGGTGTATATGCTGGGGATGTTGGCCGCCTCGAGTACTTCTGCATTGGAGATACAGTCCTGCCACCTGATGCCAAGGATTCTACAGAGGCAGTGAAGATGGAATGAATTGAGATGTCGTTCTTGGCTATTTTATGTGTACCTCCTCTGGAAAGCAAGTCATCCCTGACAGCCTGTCTTTCCCTCTTCTCTTTGCCCTCAGCCTCTCCCCTAACCTGTTTTTTTCCCAGTAACTCTTGTGAACCTTTTGTTTTGTTCGATTTGCAAGCCTGCAATGCGGGATGGGTTTAGCACTTGGACCCATGGCAAGTCCTTCATCACCGGTGGCAGGGCCCTCTACTACCTATGCAGCTGCAGCCTCAGTGGTTGCCCATGTGGTCCCATCACCTTTTAAATTAATAACATCCAGCCATGGGGTGAAGAGCTGTGCCCACCGCAACATGACCATTGAGGCCTCTGGAAAGGCAATGGCCGTGGTTGTCAGCCTCTTGGCCATTGTTGCAGCCTCGAAGGTGTAGGGGAAGGTTGTGTTCTTCCTGAAGACCAAGCGGCAGTGTCCTTGGCCCCGAGTAAGGGGCTCACTGTGGTGGGGGGGGGAACTTCCTGCTGGTGGATTCTTTGGGTGCCACTGCGCAGCAGATCATGCTATCAAATGTCCCACCCTTCATTCCCAGTGAGCTCCTCCTCCCCCATCTGCACCATCTGGGGGAGGTAGGGTCGGGGATCACCCCAGTCCCGCTAGGTCTTTGGGAGAACAGCCTCCGGCATATGTACTCCTTCCACCACCAGGTCTTTATGCAGCTGGCACGGGAGGAGGACTTGGAGGGCCACTTCAATGTGGAGTTCCGGGGGTGGCCTACTGCGTCTTCTGGATCTTGGATTGCGCGCAGTGCCATGCCTGCAAGGGGGTGGGGTATGTTCGTAAGAACTGCCCCAACCTCCCAGCCGCCAACTCCACCTCAGCGGCCCAGGGTAGCGGCGCTGTACCTCCCCCTGCTTCCGACAACTGCAATAACCACCTGCCCTGCGGCTGAGAATGGGCCCAAGGAATCTAGGCATGAGGATGCGGGGGCATAAGCAGAAGCCTGTATTGAGATGGAGGTCTCTGAGCCTCTGCGCCCCTCCCAGAATAAGAGGAGGAGGCGCCCCTCCTCTGAAGAGGGTCAGGAGTTGCGGGGTCCATCTCCTGGAGCGGGTCCTCAGGCTTTCCCCACCACTAACTAACACCATCAGGGTCATAAGCCCTAAGCAGCAGCCCTCTGTCCCTCAGGTTGGAGTGGGGAAAGTCCTTGTAAATTTGGCAACTCCGAATGAGGAGGGAGAGGGCTCGCCTGTGGACCCCACGGGAGAAGCCTCTCCTTTGGCCGAAGGGTCAGGTGTCCTGGGTGGGGGCGAGACCTGTGAGGGTCAAGCTCCCAGCAGCCTGAAACTGCCGCCCAGAATGTACCCAACCCTGAGGCCAATTTGCATAATTCCCCATCTGCTGGGACCATGGGTGTTGGCAAGGCGGGAGATGGCCTCCTCTCTCCACCTCCGGTCTCGGCTCAGGCTGGATTTCTGGAGTCGGGAACTTCCATCTCCCCTGGGCTGTTCACTGGCCTGGGGATGAATTGGAGGGGGGGGTCCTGAACTGCTGGTGCCCATAGTCTCCAGTTTCACAGAAGAACCAGTGGGGACACCTCCGCCATCGATCCTGGGGGGGTGAGATCGCGACAGAGGCGGGACCAACTGGCGCGGCCGGAACCTCCACCGCATAGTGTGTGGTGGGTGTATTGGCCGCTGGCAGTGATGACCCAGAGGAGGATGGGGACTTGGCGTGGGTCACGGAGGACAACCTTGAATCCATCATCAGTGAGGCCGTGGACTCCCTCGTGCCTCTCATCCCCACAGTGGAACTCCGGCACTTCCTCGCGGCATGCAGGAGTTTATTTATTTATTTAATTTAGAGATACAGCACTGAAACAGGCCCTTCGGCCCACCGAGTCTGTGCCGACCATCAACTACCCATTTATACTAATCCTACACTAATCCCATATTCCTACCACATCCCCATCTTCCCTATATTTCCCTACCACCTACCTACACTAGGGGCAATTTAGAATGGCCAATTTACCTATCAACCTGCAAGTCTTTGGCTGTGTGTGTAAACCGGAGCACCCGGAGAAAACCCAGGCGGTCACAGGGAGGACTTGCAAACTCAGCACAGGCAATACCCAGAACCGAACCCGGGTCGCTGGAGCTGTGAGGCTGCGGTGCTAACCACTGCGCCACTGTGCCGCAAGTTGCTGCAATAAAGTTCAGCTGGCCGGCCCTCGGACGGTGGTCGAGTCTGGCGCTAATCATCCAGTCCGTCTGTGCTGCCCTCGAGAAGGTGGGGAAGGATGTGGGCGTGAAGCTGGCGTCGGTTTAAAGCGTTCCTCAATGGGTTGCTGGGGGAGTGGAAGGCGAGGTGCACGTCCACTCCCTCCTCACAGTGAGGTGATGGAATCAAAGTACTTTTGACATGAAGATAACCATAGCCAGCCTCAACATCAACGGCAGCAGGGGATCTCTCTGCAGAATTCACAATCTCTCAGTCCTCAGGGAAGGGAGATACGCGGTGAGCTTTCTGCAGGAAAACCACACCATTCCGGGAGACACAGCCACCTGGCTCCTGGAGTGGCAGGGTGGGGTCTACATGAGTCACCTCACCCCTATTTCTTGTGGGGTGACTATTTTGTTGGCCCCGACTTTTCAGCCAGAGATCTTTGGGGGGGGGAGGTGTCAAGGAGCTTGTGCCGGGCCACTTGCTCCACCTCGTTGTCCGCCTGGGTAGCGTGTTGCCTCCATTTTGTAAACGTGTATGCACCCAGACCCGGTGCGTTGCAAGCGCGCTTCTTTAAAGAAGTGACTGCTCTCTTGAGCTCCATCGATAGCAGCGAGTGCATCATCCTCGGGGGGGATTTTACATTTCAGATCTCTGGCTGAAAAGTCGGGGCCAACAAAAATAGCCACCCCACTAGAAATAGGGGTGAGGTGACTCATTATCCTCGAGGTGAGGGATTGCTCCGGTCCCCAGTGCAGCCAAGCATTGGTGGAGAAGTTGAGGGAACAGATCAGCTCCCTCGACTCGGTGGATGTCAGGCGGAATCTCTACCCTGATTCCAGCGCCTTCACCTGGAGGTCTGGAGGAGGAGGGTCCGAAATCGACCGCCTCTACATTTCGCGGGCATATATCTACTGTATCTCGGCAGCCTACATGAGGCTGGTACCATTTTCGGACCACCACCTGCTGTGGGCGGAGTTCACTCCGCTCCGCACGTGGGCGTGGTCCGCGTACTGGCACTTTAACAACTGGCTGCTGGAGGATGAGCGATTCTAGGACTCGTTGCGTCAATTCTGGGCCAACTGGAAAAGGAAGCAGGGGGGCTTCCCCTCCTTGAGGCTGTGGTGGGATGTGGGCAAGACTCACATCCGTGTCTTCTGTCTGGAGTACACGAAGGGGTTGACCAAGAGGCGAGAAGCCAAGATCGGGCACCTAGAGCGGGAGGTGCGCGACTTGGAGTCCCGCCTCGGTCATGCCGTCGCGGACCCGGCCCTGTGCCAGGTGTACAAAGAGAAGGGTGCTCTGAGGGACCTGCAACTCATAGCGTCCCGAGGCACGTGCGTGAGGTCGCGGATCCAGATCCTGGATGTTTTGGACCGTGCCTCACCCTTCTTCTACTTGCTGGAAAAATGGCGGGGGGTCCATAGTCCAGCGAAGACGTACGCAGATCGAGGAGGGCGGCCAATCGCTGGTGTGTGTCAGCACCCAGGCTGCGACTCTCTGCCTTCAGACCCTGCAGAGTTACCTGTACGTCGAGCGTCTTCCCAGATGGTGTGCGCTGGCGACGTATTTTTTCTGCCAGTGTCACTGCCTTCAAGACGACACGCAGCTCCTGGAGGAAACCGTTAGCTGCGCCTCTCTGAGGGAGTTGCCTGTCTTTTACCGGGATCTATTCCGAGTCTGAAACATGGTCGCCTCCAGTCAGGTCGCTCCCCCGCCAGTGGAGAGCGCCTCGGCTGTCTGAACGGCCGACTCCGGGGACGGACTGGTGCGCGGAGGAGTAGCCGAAACCCCCGGAACGCCCCTCACTGCGGGTGGCAAGGGGGCTCGGGAGTGCGGAACGCTCCCGGCCGAGCTGACCCCTGCTCGGCCGGAACTGCTCTTTGGACCCAGGCCCCGAAACCCTCCTTGGGAGCCGGTCTCGCACAACCCGAGCCGCCTCTCCGAAATGCCCTCCGTGCCATTCCAATCAGCGCAGAGGGGTTTCCTGTACGGGCTGCTCCTGCACACTCTCCACTTCCTCGCCCTTGTCAGCCGGACGGACACAGCCTGGCAGTCCGTGTTGCCATCTGGCGGCAAGGGGAAACCCTGGTGAAGGCCTCACTACATGGGAGTCCTCCCCTTTAAATAGGGGACCTGGGGTGGAGGGTGTTGCACAGGGCAGTCCCGTGCAATAGACTTTTAAGTAGGTTCACGAACTCCCAGGCCGCCTGTACTTTCTGCGGCCTGGATGAGTCCGTGTTCCATGTGTATACGGAGTGTGTGAGGTTGCAGCCCCTGTTTGCACACTTAAAGGGGCTGCTCCTCATGTTTTGGCTGCACTTCAGACCCACGCTCCTGATCTTTGGGCACCCGGTGCGGAGGGGCGTGGGCCAGGAGGAGGATCTCCTCGTCTGGACCTGGCCAAGGTGGCAATCCACATGTCCAGGCTGCGGGACGTCAGGGGGTCCGTCCTCCCCGATTGCCTGCCCCTCTTCCGTGGTTACGTTCACACCTGGGTGTCCCTGGAGAAGGAGCATGCGGTGTCCGCCGGTACGCTTGAGGCCTTCCGCGACCAGTGGGCACCGCAGGGACTGGAGTGCATCGTTGATGCAGAAAATTGCATTTTGAGTTTTGTTTTATTTCTTTGTTTTTAATAAAGTTATTTTTAAAAAAGGGGGTTAGATACAGAGTAAAGCTCCCTCTACACTCAAACAAAAACAAGAAATGCTGGAATCACTGAGCAGGTCTGGCAGCATCTGTGGAAAGAGAAGCAGAGTTAACGTTTCGGGTCAGTGACCCTTCTTCGGAACTGACAAATATAAGAAAAGTCACAGATTATAAGCAAGTGAGATGGGGGTGGGGCAAGAGATAACAAAGGAGAAGGTGTAGATTGGACCAGGCCACATAGCTGACCAAAAGGTCACGGAGCAAAGGCAAACAATATGTTAATGGTGTGTTGAAAGACAAAGCATTAGTACAGATTAGGTGTGAATACACAGATTTCCAGCATCCGCAGTATTTTGCTTTTATCCCTCTACACTCAGTTTGGTCTGATTGCAGTCACACAAAAAAAATAAACGGGATTGGTTGGAGAATTTGGAGCACTTCCTGTGTGCAATCAGGTGAAACAGCTGCACCTGTGCAGGTTGGTGGGCGCTTCAACTGGAGAAGAGAGTGCAGAGAGTTGAAATTTACAAGTGTGGAACTGATTCCATCCATTGGAGAGAAACAGGACCTATGAGTCATTTTGGAGAGGTGGGTGTTGGAGCACCGGAGAACTCTTTTCTGTCTGGACTGTTGCGGGAGGGAGGAGACGCTGGAAGATCTGGGATAGGGCTGCCAGGTTTTATAGGGAACCCCTATATTTGCTCTTGTGCTTTTCCTCAATCCTGCACAAAGGAGGCTCCCTCCCCACCCCACGGCTGGAGCCACCTGGGTGAAGAAAGTCTTTGTAACAACAGCAAGGGGAAAGAAATGGGTGGCTCCAACCGACCAGGGCAAAGAACTTTTTCCCCTCCTCCCCTCCCCTCCACTACCGACGGGGGAACACCCTGACTGAAGGCAAACATATTCCAGACTCTGAATAGATCCCGAAAAAAGACAGGCTACTCCCTCAGAGAGGCGCAGCTAATGTTTGCTGCTGGGAGCTGCGTGTTGTCTTGAAGGTTGTGCCCCTGGAGAAAAAATACATAGCCAGCACACACCATCTGGGACGATGGTTGACATACAGATATCTCTACAGGGTCCAGAGGCGGACAGTCACAGCCTGGGTGCAGGTGCACAGCAGCAACTGGCCGCCCTCCGCAAATCGGGAGACACAGGACCGCGGCTGAGACCCAGTGTTTCCTCTTGCCCCAGAAGAAATCGATGAGTTTCTTCTGGATCTTGGTGGCGATTGCAGGGGTTGGGGCCAAAGTGACCAACTGGTACCACAGCATCGAGGCCATAAATTGGTTTATGACCAGCGCTCGGCCCCTGTAGGAAAGCACTCGGAGCAGTCCTGTCCAGCGCCCCAGCCGAGTTGTGACTTTCGCCTCCAACTCCTGCCAGTTTGCCGGCCAGGCTTCCTCAGTGGGGCTAAGGTGGACTCCCAGATAGAGGAGGTGTGTGGTGCTCCATGCAAAAGATGTTAGCTCCTCCAGCAGGGAGTCCACCCGCCACTGACCCACCAGGAGACCGGAACATTTCTCCCAATTGATCCTTGCAGAGGATGCGGCAGAAAAGATCTGCTGGCAGTCGTGCATCCTCCACAAGTCAACGGGATCTGTGACCTTGAGGAGTACGTTATCGGCATAAGCTGAGAGGACGACCCGCATGGCCGGCTCATGCAGAGCCAAACCTGCCAACCTCCTGCGAAGCAGACACAGGAATGGCTCCACGCAGATGGTGTATAATTGGCCGTACATGGGGCATCCCTAATGTACTCCTCTCCCAAAGCGAAGGGGTGCCGTTAAAGACCTGCTTCAACCATTTTGTGGCAGCGTACAAATTGCAGCTCGAGTCCGAAAGTGCGCAGAGTCCCGAAAAGATATTCCTGATTCAACCTATCAATCGCTTTTTCCGGATCGAGGGAGAGAAAGGCAACTGACAGACCAGTCCTCTGGGAAATAAAAACAAGAAATGCTGGAAATACTCAGCAGGTCTGGCAGCATCTGTGGAGAGAGAAGCAGAGTTAACGTTTCAGGTCAGTGACCCTTCATCAGAACTGACAAATATTAGAAATGTAAAAGGTTATAAGCAAGTAAAGTGGGGGTGGGGCAAGAGATAACAAAGGAGAAGGTGTAGATAGGACAAGGTCACAGAATAGCTGACCAGAAGGTCATGGAGCAAAGATGTGTTAATGGTGTGTTGAAAGACAAAGCATTAATACAGATAGGGTGTTAACGGACTGAAAATTGAACAGCAGCAAGTACAAACATGAAAAAAAACAGTGGGTAAGCAAACTGAACAAACTAAGATGAAATAAAACACACAAGAAAAAAGAAAAAATAACTAAAAATAAAAGTAAAATGGGGGGCCCGTCATGCTCTGAAATTATTGAACTCAACGTTCAGTCCGGCAGGCTGTAGTCCTCTGGGAAAGATGGATAAGGTTTCGGACCAGGTGGATGTTGCCCTGGATGGACTGGTCCGGGACCGTGTAGGACTGGTCGGGGTGGATCATGTGGGCCAGCACGGAGCCCAGGCAGGTAGACATAGCCCGGGCAAAGATCTTATAATCCGTGCTGAGGAGGGAGACTGGACACCAGTTTGTAAGCAGGCGGAGATCGCCCCTCTTTGGCAGCAGGACGATGACCTCCCTGCACCACGAGAGGGGCATCTCCCTGGTCGGCAAGCTTTCCCCCAGGACGTCCCAGAATGCCCTGAGGAACTCCACGATCAGCCCGTCCAGCCCTGGGGATTTACCCCTCAAGAGCTGGTGGAGGGCGCCGGTCAGCTCCGCCAACATGAGCGGAGCCTCCAATCCTTCGAATGCCTCTGGGCTGACTCAGGTCCTCCCACAAAACTCTGCACGCGTCCTCGCGGGACGGATCCGGAGAGAACAACGTAGTGGGTACGGACCAGGAGGCCCATTCCCTCTGGATCTGCGATGGAGGATCCGTCGTCGGTCAGCAGCTCGATGAGCTGCTTACGGACACTCCGCCATTTTTCTAGCGAGTAGAAGGGTGAGGAACGGTCCAAATCTTCCAGGATTTGGATCGCGACCACACGTATGTGCCACAGGACCCCAAGAGCTGCAGGTCCCTCAGTGCGCCCTTCTTCTCTTTATACGCCTGCCACAGGGCCGGGTCCGCGACGGCATGACCGAGGCGGGACTCCAAGTCGAGCACCTCCCTCTCTAGGTGCCCGATCTTGGCTTCCCACCATTTGGTCGACCCCTTTGCGTACTCCTGACAGAAGACACGGATGTGAGTCTTGCCCACATCCCACCATAGCTTCAAGGAGGGGAAGCCCCCCTGCTTCCTTCTCCAGTCGGCCCAGAATCTACAGAACGAGTCCCGGAATCGCTCGTCCTCCAGCAGCCGGTTGTTAAAGTGCCAGTCCACGGACCCCGCCCGCGTGCAGAGTGGAGTGATCTCTGCCCACATCAGGCGGTGATCCCTGCACGGCACCAGCCGCATGGAGGCTGCCGAGATGCGGGAGGCGGTCGATTTGGGATCCCCCCCTCCTCCACGTGAAGGCGCTGGAGTTGGCAAGGAGATTCACCAAAGACGTTCACCAAGTTGCGGGAGCTGATCAGTCCCCTCAACTTCTCCACCGACGCTTGGCCGCGCTGGGGACCAGAGTGATTCCCCCACCTCGAAGGTACAGTTAAAATCCCTCCCGAAGATAATGCACTCGCCGCTATCGATGGAGCTCAGAAGAGCGGACACTTCTTCAAAGAAGCATGTTGCAAGTGGAGCAGCACGCTACCCAGGCGAACGGCGAGGTGGAGCAAGTGGCCTGGCACAAGCTCCTTGACCCCCAAGATCTCTGGCTGAAAAGTCGGGGCCAACAAGATAGCCACCCCACTAGAAATAGGGGTGAGGTGACTCATGTAGACCCCACCCTGCCACTCCAGGAGCCCGGTGGCTGCGTCTCCCGGAATGGTGTGGGTTTCCTGCAGAAAGCTCACCGCATATCTCCCTTGCCTGAGGACTGAGAGATTGTGAAATCTGTGGTGAGACCCCCTGCTGCCACTGAGGTTGAGGCTGGCTATGGTTATCTTCAAGTCACCTCGCCTTCCACTCCTCCAGCAATTCATTGAGGAACGCGTTAAAAGCGGCGCCTCTCAACCAGTTTCACGCCCACGCCCCACCCCGCTTTCTTGAGGTTAGCACGGACAGACTGGATGATCGGCGCCAGATTTGACCAACGGCTGAGGGCCAGCTGAACTTTATTGCGGCAACCCCTGCATGCCGCAAGGAAATCCCGGAGTTCAGCCGTGGGGATGAGAAGAGACTCAGTGGAAGGCACGAGGGACTCCACCACCTCACTGGCAATGGAATCAAGATTGTCCTCCGTGCCCCACACCGAATCCCCGTCCTCCTCTAGGTCATCACTGCCAGCGGCTGACACACCCACCGCACACTGTGGGGCGGGCGTCCCGGCACGCCAGCTGGTCCCGCCACCGTCATGATCCCACCCCCAGGATCGATGGCGGAGGAGTCCTCTCTGGGTTCTAGAATGGAACTGGAGCCTATGGGTGCTGGTGGTCCAGGACCCCCCTCCACTTCCGTCCCCAGGCCAGCAAGCGGTCCATGGGAGACGGAAATTCCCGACTCCGGAAATCCAGCCGGAGCCTAGACCGGAAGCGGAGAGGAGGCCATCTCATGCCCCGCCAGCGCCCATAGGCCCAGCAGATGGGGCAGCATTTTCAATTACAACTGGGTTGGGAGTGGATTCTGGCTGGGAGGGCCGGCCCTTTGGGGCCTCGCCCTCCCCTCCACAGGGCACCCGACCCAGTGGCAGAAAGGGAGGCGTTCCCAGGCTCCCCTACCACAAGCAGGGCTCCACTTGCTCCTTCAGGAGGGGCTGCATGTACCGGGGTCTCCTCCTCCCCTCCATCCTGAGGGGTAGGCAGCTCCTGCCCAGACTTTGCAGCCTTGATGGTGGTAGTGGCAGGTGGAACCTGGGGACCCGACCTGCACCTGCGGGCCCTGTGTTACCTATGTGGAGGGGTGCCTTCTCCTCTTTTTTCCAGTTGGACGCAGAGACTCAGCGACCTCCATGTCATCAGAGGCCTCCGCCTCCGCACCCTCCTTTTTTTCAGTTACCCTGGGCCTGAGCCCAGCTCTGGGGCAGGTGGATTCCCCGGGAGCAGGCCTTGGGCTGAGCTCAGACTCAGGTTGTGCCATGGTGTCCAGGGGACGCGGCTCATGGTGTTTAGTTTATCCCCGCGCCTTCCTTCCAATCGGATGGGCACTCCCCTCCCTGCCAGAGGCATGAAAATCACAGCCTCCGGAACCGACTAAGCGGTGTCTGTAGGAGGTATAGGGGGAGTGGGAGGAGGTGCAGTGGCACCACCCTGGGCCACCAAGTGGTTGGGAGGTTGGGGCAGTTCTTAGGAACTGGATCGGGGCCGGGATCAGGGTCGGGATTGGGGCCGGGGCAGGGGCGGGATCGGGGTCGGGATTGGGGCCGGGATCGGGGCCGGGATCGGGGGCGGGATCGGGGTCGGGATCGGGGCCGGGATCAGGGGCGGGATCAGGGGCGGGATCGGGGTCGGGATTGGGGTCGGGATCGGGGTCGGGATTGGGGCCGGGATTGTGGCCGGGGCAGGGTCGGGATTGGGGTCGGGATTGGGGTCGGGATCGGGGCCGGGGCAGGGCCGGGATCAGGGTCGGGATTGGGGCAGGGGCAGGGTCGGGATTGGGGCCTAGCTCAGGCTGCAGCCTCCGCCACTTCTTCAGCGGCAAAGCGGAGAATTTTTTAAATTATGCTCTGGTATTTGCAGAAACATTCAGGGTGAGCGTTTTCGCCTGAGGCCATTTGGCTGCAAACCCCGAATTAACCCCCTCCTCTCTCTCCCCCTTCCTCCCCGCACTCCCTTCTCCCCCTCCCTCCCCTCCGCACTCCCTTCTCCCCCTCCCTCCCCTCCGCACTCCCTTCTCCCTCCCTCCTCCCCCTCCCTCCCCTCCGCACTCCCTCACCCCTCCCCTTCCCACCCACCTCCCCCCATTCCCTCCCGTGGCCTCCTCCCTTCCTTCCACAATTCTCATGTCAAGTATCAGACAGAAACATGCCACGATTTCCTGGAGAATTTTAAGCAGGAATTTGAATGCAGTCGAAAATTACAAATGATGTAAAGACTAAAATCTAAAGATTCCTTATCAACATCAGGCAAAGGTTCCTGCCCTGAACGATTCCACAAAAAACCACTTGACGCATTGTCCATTATTTGGCTGGCAAGTCCTCGGGTCCAAAGGACATCGGCAAGAGTTCTTCAACAGTCATAGTCTTGTAGGACTTATCTGGTTTTGTCAAGTGGACTTCCCACTTAGTTCCAAACTACAGCAAGAGAGAATGAGGGAAGAAAGATTAATTCCGGTAATTCTCAAACAGCTCTAAATTCATCCCTCACAAACAGCATCACCGAACCCCAATCTGCTCACACTCCCGTACCCCTAACCCCAGACTGATCACACGCCCGTACCCCAAACCCCAGACCGATGACAGTCCCGTACCCCAAACCCCAGACCGATGACAGTCCCATACCCCAAACCCCAGACCGATGACAGTCCTGTACCCCAAACCCCAGACCAATGACAGTCCCATACCCCAAACCCCAGACCGATGACAGTCCCGCACCCCTAACCCCAGACTGATCACACTCCCGTACCCCTAACCCCAGACTGATCACACGCCCGTACCCCAGACCGATGACAGTCCCGTACCCCAAACCCCAGACCGATGACAGTCCCGTACCCCAAACCCCAGACCGATGACAGTCCTGTACCCCAAACCCCAGACCGATGACAGTCCCGTACCCCAAACCGATGACAGTCCTGTACCCCAAACCCCAGACCGATGACAGTCCCGTACCCCAAACCCCAGACCGATGACAGTCCCGTACCCCTAACCCCAGACTGATCACACTCCCATACCCCTAACCCCAGACTGATCACACGCCCGTACCCCAAACCCCAGACCGATGACAGTCCCGTACCCCAAACCCCAGACCGATGACAGTCCCGTACCCCTAACCCCAGACTGATCACAGTCCCGTACCCCTAGCCCCAGACTGCTCACACTCCCGTACCCCTAACCCCAGACTGATCACACGCCCGTACCCCAAACTGATCACACGCCCGTACCCCAAACCCCAGACCGATGACAGTTCCATACCCCTAACCCCAGACTGATCACACTCCCGTACCCCTAACCCCAGACTGATCACACTACCGAACCCCAGACTGATCACACTCCCGTACCTCTAACCGCAGACTGATCACACTACCAAACCCCGATCCCCAGACTGATCACACGCCCGTACCCCAAACCCCAGACTGATCACACTACCAAACCCCGAACTGATCACACGCCCGAACCCCAAACCCCAGACTGATCACACTACCGAACCCCGAACTGATCACACTACCGATCCCCAGACTGATCACACGCCCGTACCCCAAACCCCAGACTGATCACACTACCGAACCCCGAACTGATCACACTACCGAACCCCGAACTGATCACACGCCCGAACCCCAAACCCCAGACTGATCACACTCCCGTACCTCTAACCCCAGACTGATCACACTACCAAACCCCGATCCCCAGACTGATCACACGCCCGTACCCCAAACCCCAGACTGATCACACTACCAAACCCCGATCCCCAGACTGATCACACTCCCGTACCTCTAACCCCAGACTGATCACACTACCAAACCCCGATCCCCAGACTGATCACACTCCCGTACCTCTAACCCCAGACTGATCACACTACCAAACCCCGATCCCCAGACTGATCACACGCCCGAACCCCGATCCCCAGACTGATCACACTCCCGTACCCCAAACCCCAGACTGATCACACTCCTGTACCCCGAACCGCAGACTGATAACACACCCGAACTGATCACAGTCCCGTACCCCGAACCCCAGACTGATCACACTCCCGTACCCCAAACCCCAGAGTGATCACACGCCCGAACCCCGAACCCCAGACTGATCACACTCCCGTACCCCGAACCCCAGACTGATCACACTCCCGTACCCCAAACCCCAGACTGATCACACTCCCGTACCCCAAACCCCAGACTGATCACACTCCCGTACCCCAAACCCCAGACTGATCACACTCCCGTACCCCAAACCCCAGACTGATCACACTCCCGTACCCCGAACTGATCACACGCCCGAACCCCGATCCCCAGACTGATCACACTCCTGTACCCCGAACCGCAGACTGATCACACTCCCGTACCCCGAACCCCAGACTGATCACACTCCCGTACCCCGAACCCCAGACTGATCACACTCCCGTACCCCAAACCCCAGACTGATCACACTCCCGTACCCCGAACCCCAGACTGATCACACGCCCGAACCCCGATCCCCAGACTGATCACAGGCCCGATCCCCAGACTGATAACACACCCGAACTGATCACAGTCCCGTACCCCTAGCCCCAGACTGATCACACTCCCGTACCCCGAACTGATCACACCCCCGAACCCCAGACTGATCACACTACCGAACCCCAGACTGATCACACTACCGAACCCCAGACTGATCACACTACCGAACCCCGAACCCAGACTGATCACACTACCGAACCCCGAACTGATCACACTACCGAACCCCGAACTGATCACACTACTGAACCCCAAACCCCAGACTGATCACACTACCGAACCCCGAACCCCAGACTGATCACACTACCGAACCCAGACTGATCACACTACCGAACCCCAAACCCCAGACTGATCACACTCCTGAACTACAGACTGATCACACTACTGAACCCCGAACTGATCACACTCCTGTACCCCGAACCCCAGACTGATCACACTACTGAACCCCGAACTGATCACACTCCTGTACCCCGAACCCCAGACTGATCACACTACCGATCCCCTAACCGCACGCAGACTGATCACACACCCGAACTGATCACAGTCCCGTACACCTAACTGCAGACTGATCACACTACCGGACCCCAGAATGATCACTCCCGTACCCCTAACCCCAGATGATCACACTCCTGTACCACTAACCCGAGGCTGATCACACCCCTGAACCCCGAACCCCAGACTGATCACAGTCCCGAACCCCAGATTGATCACATGCACGTACCTCGATCCCCAGACTGATCACAAGCCCGAACCCCGATCCCCAGACTGATCACACACCCGAACTGATCACAGTCCCGTACCCCTAACCCCAGACTGATCACATGCATGTATCCTGAACCCCAGACTGATCACACACCCGTACCCCGAACCCCAGACCCAGACTGATCACACTCCCGAACCCCGAACCCCAGACCCAGACTGATCACACTCCCGAACAACGAACCCCAGATAGATCACACTCCCGTACCCCGAACCCCAGACTGATCGCACTCCCGTACCCCGAACCCCAGACTGATCACACACCCATACCCCGAACCCCAGACCCAGACTGATCACACTCCCGAACCCCGAACCCCAGACCCAGACTGATCACACTCCCGAACCACGAACCCCAGACAGATCACACACCCGTACCCCGAACCCCAGACCCAGACTGATCACACTCCCGAACCCCGAACCCCAGACTGATCACACTCCCGAACCCCGAACCCCAGACCCAGACTGATCACACTCCCGAACCCCGAACCCCAGACTGATCACACACCCGTACCCCGAACCCCAGACCCAGACTGATCACACTCCCGAACCCCGAACCCCAGACTGATCACACTCCCGAACCCCGAACCCCAGACTGATCACACACCCGTACCCCGAACCCCAGACCCAGACTGATCACACTCCCGAACCCCAGACAGATCGCACTCCCGTACCCCGAACCCCAGAATGATCACTCCCGTACCCCTATCCCCAGACTGATCGCACTCCCGTACCCCGAGCCCCAGACTGATCACACTCCCGAACCCCAGACTGATCGCACTGCCGTACCCCGAACCCCAGACTGATCACACTCCCGCACCCCGAACCCCAGACAGATCACACTCCCGTACCCCGAACCCCAGACTGATCACAGCCAGCCCTCTGACTCTCTGCATCTTTACACGGAACCACTGGCTTGAACTTAAATTATCCAGTGGATTAAATGACCATAAGGAAAGATTGAAAAGGAGGCCTCACCTCTCTCATGACTTGCCTGCATGCACCACATGGAACAATGAACTTGTCAGATTTATTGCTGCAAGAGAGCAGAATGTGTTTAACATTGAATTGATAAAAGCCTGGCCATCTTACTTTATTAGAAGCATTGTGCCTGAGTGCGACATTTAACAGGGACTTCAGTCAGAGAGATGACTTCCCAACTCAATGCCTTGTCTCTATTCACAACCAGAACTGTTTTTTTGTATTTTTCCATGGGATGTGGGCGTCGCTGGCTAGGCCAGCATTTATTGCCCATCCTTAATTGCCCTTGAGAAGGTGGTGGTGAGCTGCCTTCTTGAACCGCTGCAGTCCATCTGGTGTGGGTACACCCACATTTCTCTGCATCCTCCTCACAGCTTTGTGTCATCTTCAAACCTGGATATATTACATTTAATTCCCTCATCTATATCATTAATATATATTGTGAATAGCTGGGGTCCTAGCACTGATCCCTGCGGTACCCCACTAGTCACTGCCTGCCACTCGGAAAAAGACCTGTTTACTCCTACTCTTTGTTTCCTGTCTGCCAACCAGTTCCCCAATCCCATGAGCTTTAATTTTGCACACTAATCTTTTATGTGGGACCTTATCGAAAGCTTTCTGAAAGTCCAAATAACCACATCCACTGGTTCTCCCTTATCTATTCTACTAGTTACATCCTCAATAAATTCCAGTAGATTTGACAAGCAAGATTTCCCTTTCCTAAATCCAGGTTGGCTTTGTCCGATCCTGTCATTGTTTTCCAAGTGCTCTGCTATGACATCTTTTATAATAGACTCTAGCATTTCCTCACTACTAATGTCAGGCTAATTGGTCTATAATTCCCTGTTTTCTCTCTACCTCCATTTTTAAATAGTGGGGTTACATTAGCTACCCTCTAATCCATTGGAACTGTTTCAAAGTCTATAGAATTTTGAAAATGACCAGCAATGTATCTACGATTTCCAGGGCCACTGCCTTAAGTACTCTGGGATATAGATTATCAGGCCCTGGGGATCTATCGGCCTTCAATCCCATCAATTTCCCGAACACCATTTCCCTACTAGTACTGATTTCATACAGTTCCTCCTTCTCACTAGACCCTATATTCCCCAACATTTCTGGGAGGTAATTTCTTTCCTCCTTTGTGAAGACAGAACCAAAGTATGTATTTAATTGGTCTGCCATTTCTTTGTTCCCCATTATAAATTCCCCCGTTTCTGACTGTAAGGGACCCACATTTGTCTTGACTAATCTTTTTCTCTTCACATATCTAGAGAAGCTTTTACAGTCAGTTTTTATGTTCTCTGCAAGCTTACTCTCATACTCTATTTTCCCCTTCTTAATCAATCCCTTTGTCCTCCTTTGCTGAATTCTAACCTGTTCCCAATCCTCAGGTTTGCTGCTTGTTCTGGCCATTTTATATTTCTCCTCCTTGGATCTAATACTATCCCTAATTTCTTTTGTAAGCCACAGTTGAGCCACCCTTCCTGTTTTATTTTTGCGCCAGACAGGAATGAACAATTGTTGTAATTCATCCATGTGCTCTTTAAATGCTAGCCATTGCCTCTCCACTGTCAACCCTTTAAATAACGTTCCCCAATCTATCATAGTCAACTCGCACCTCATACCTTCATAGTTTCCTTTATTTAGATTCAGGACCCTAGTCTCGGAATCAACTCTCTCACTCTCCATCTTAATGGAGAATTCTGTTATGTTATGGTCGCTCTTCCCCAAGGGACCCCGCACAACAAGATTGTTAACTAATCCTTTCTCATTACACAATACCCAGTCTAGGATGGCCTGTTCTCTAGTTGGTTCCTCAACGTATTGGTCCAAAAAACCATCATGTTCGCACTCCAGGAATTCCTCCTCCACAGTATTATTGCTAATTTGGTTTGCCCAATCTATATGTAGATTAAACTCACCCATAATTACAGTTGCAACCTTGTTGCACGCGCCTTTAATTTCCTGTTTAATGCCATCATCTACATCACCACTGCTGTTTAGGCGTCTATATACAAACCCCCACCAATGTTTTCTGCCCTTGGAGTTTCTTAGCTCCACCCATACAGATTCCACATCAGGATTCTCTGAGCTAATATCCTTCCTCACTATTGTATTGATTTCCTCTTTTACTAACAACGCTACTCCACCTCCTTTCCCTTTTTTGCCTGTCCTTCCTAAATATTGAATACCCTTGGATGTTCAGTTCCCATCCTTTGTCACTCTGCGGCCATGTCTCTGCAATCGCAACTATATCATATCCATTTACATCTATTTGTGCGGTTAATTCGCCTACCTTATTGCGAATACTCTGTGCATTGAGACACAATGCTTTTAGGCTTGACTTAACATTCTTAGTCATCTTAGCATTATTTTGCACTATGGCCCTATATGTTTCTTGCCCTTGATTTCGGTGCCTTCCACTTTTGCCTTTTTGTTTCCTGTCTTTCTTTTCTATCCTTGTTTCCTCCTCCTCAGTCTCCCCGCTCAGGTTCCCATCCCCTGCCATTCTAGTTTAAATCTTCCCCAACAGCACTAGCAAACGCCCGTGAGGACATTGGTTCCGGTCCTGCCTGGGTGTAACCCGTCCCAAATGTACAGGTCTCACCTTCCCCAGAACTGGTCCTGATGTCCCAGGAATCTAAATCCCTCCCTCCTGCACCATTTCTCCAGCCATGCGTTCATCTGGTCTATTCTCCTGTTCCTATACTCACTAACACATGGCACAGGAAGTAATCCTGAAATTACTACCTTTGAGGTCCTGCTTTTTAATTTAGCTCCTAACTCCTTAAGTTCATCTTGCAGAACTTCTTCCCTTTTTCTACCTATGTCATTGGTACTGACATGTGCCACGACCACTGGCTGTTCACCCTCCTGCTTCAGAATGTCCTGCAGCTGCTCCGAGACATCCCTAACTTTAGCACCAACACCATACCATCCTGGAGTCTCGTTTGCGGCCACAGAAACGCCTGTGTGTTCCCCTTACAGTTGAATCTCCTATCACTATGGCTCTCCCAGTCTTTTTTCTCCCCTGCTATGCAGCAGAGCCATCCGTGGTGCCATGAACTTGGCTGTTGCTGCTTTCCCCTGGGAGGCCATCCCCCCCAACAGTATTCAAAGTGATATATCTGTTTGAAAGGGGGATGGCCACAGGAAACTCCTGCACTACATGCCTGCGCCTACTACTCTGCCTGGTGGTCACCTATCCTTTTACTGCCTGTGCAGCCGTTACCTGCGGCATGACTACCTCACTAAATGTGCTATCCACGACGTCCTCAGCATTGTGGATGCTTCACAGTGAATCCACCCGCAGCTCCAGCTCCGTAATGCAGGTAGCTAGCAGCTGCAGATGGATACACTTCCTGCACACATGGTCGTCAAGGACACTGGAAGTGTCCCTGATTTCTCACATAGCGCAGGAGGAGCAGATCACGGGTGCGAGCTCTCCTGCCATGTCTTACCTTTAGATTACTTAGTTACTCCCAACAAAAAATACTAATTACAGTAGGGGCCTGTTCTACTCCAAACACTACCCACTACAATCTAAAGTCCTTAATAAATTACACTAATTTAAAAAAACACACTTTAGTACAACTTACCTTATCACTTATATGGTAGGTTTTGAGGGTTTTTTTTCAAAAAAAAACTTTCCCCTTTTTTAAGCTATTTAAATACACTAACAGCTGTTACTTACCCAACCAATCACCTTGCAGATTTCCTGTGATGTCACTAAGTTTTTTTTCCTCTTTTGAATCTCAGTGCGCGGAGCCAGAGAAAGAGAGAGAGAGGAGCCGCCGCCGCTCCCGTCTCCAGGTAAGTGAGGGCCTCGAGCCCCGCTCTCTGCTTTTCAGGTCCCGCTCAGGATGCGATTCCTCCCAGGCCCGCCTGCTGCCGCTCCCGTCTCCAGGTAAGACCAGGTAAATGCTTCAGCCTTGCCTTTTTCTTTAACATGCTGGGCTTCTCCCATCATTGAGGATGGAGATGTTTGTGGAGCTTCCCCCTCTGGTTAGTTGTTCAATTGCCCACCACCATTCATGACTGGATGTAGTAGGACTGCAGAGCTTTGATCTGATCTGTAGGTTGTGGAATCGCTTAGCTCTGTCTATAACATATTAACTTCCGCTATTTAGCATGCATGTAGTCCTGTGTTGCAGCTTCACTAGGTTGGCATCTCATTTTTAGTTATGCCTGGTGCTGCTCCTGGCATGCTCACCCACACTCCTCCTTGAACCAGGCTTGGTCCCCTGGCTTGATGGTAATGGTAGAATAAGGGATATGCCGTCCAGGAGGTTAGATTGTGGTTGAGCCGAGGAGTGGGACTTACAGCATAGCTCCGCGGAGAGCCGCATGGACTTGATAGGCCGAATAGGCAATGTTGAGGACTCCCAAGGCAACTCCCTCCTTACTGTAGACCACTGTGCTGCCGCCTTTGGTGTCTGTCCTGCCGGTGGAATAGGACATACCCAGGGATAATGATGGTGGAGTCTGGGCCATTGGCTATAAAGTATGATTCTGTAAGTTGCTTGACTAGCCTGTGAGATGTTAGTGAGGAGGACTTTTCAGGTTTGACTGGGCATGGTATGCTTCTTTTGTTTGCAGTGTCTAGGTTGATGCTGGGTGGTCCATCCCATTTTACTCTTATTTGACTTTTCCGTAGCGAAAATGCTAGGCCGTTTCAGCGGGCAATTAAGAGTCACCCACATTGCTGTGGGTCTGAAGTCACGTAGACCAGACCAGGCAAGGATGGTAGATTTCCTTCCCGAGAGGACATTGTTGAACCAGATGGGTTTTTGACAGTCAGGTAGTTTAATGGTCACCATTACTGAGACTAGCTTTATTTATTCCAGATTTATCAATTGCATTTAAATTTCCCCAGCTGTCGTGATGGGATTTGAACTCGTCTCCAGAGCATTAGTCTCAGCCTCTGGATTACTAGTCCAGTAACATTACCACCATGCTACAGTTCCTCAATTGGCTGGTTGGAATTCTATACATTTCTGGTTAATCCAGAGTTCCCATGGTCCAACTTACATCCCCATCCCATTGTATTGAATTCCCATGGATCATCCGCACCCCAAAGTCTGCAACCTCAGCCCGTTCTGAAACAGAGGAAAGTAGGGGATTGAAGAAAGCAGTGCCTCCATGGGCTGGTCCAAACACTCAATCACCCACTCCCTCTGATATCTCTACAAATTCTCCCTTGCTGCTTCCCCACACTGTTCGGCTTCCTGTGCAGTCCCACCCTGTGTGTAAAGTACTTTAATCTAAACTGTCTGACCTACCAATCCCCTTTGGTTCTAGATTTTCCGCACTGGACCCTTGGTGTGACTGCAACTGAAAGACAAGGGTGAAGGGTCAAAAAGTCCCAAGTGGTGGATTCAGGTGTGCTTGAGAATAGCGAAGTTGAATCAGGAAGCACTGACTAGCTGAGGCCAAGCTTGAATTTAAATCCTGTATTATGTAGAAGTGGAGATGAGGAGTCTCAGATTTGAGGTCCTAGGAGAGATTGAGTTAGAGTACAAGACAGTGAGATAAGTCTTGATTTTGACAGTGTCTATTGTGCCATGTTAGAAGGGTAAAGCCACAATTTATTTAAGTTAATTTCTGATATATCACAGAATAGTCAGTACCTAGAAATAGCTATTGCCTTGAATTTTTTGGAACCTTCTGAGATAGCCTTGTGAATGGCTGTCCTTTCAGCACAGACTCCCAGCGTGAAACATGAATTTTCAATATTGCAGCCTGAGGAGAAAGATGAAATAAGTCAAATTATTAGGAATCTGGTAAATCTGCTCTCTTTTTCTACCTAGTTTTCTCCCTCTCTCCTAAAGTTGCCAAGGTTCAGCTTTGCTGAACTGAAACTAGTCACTTCAGTGCCTGGCCCCAAATGGTTCTTCTCTATGTCTGAGGACAGACAAACTGACAGCAGGCTATTTGGTCATTAGGGGTCCTGATCCTGTCCTCACCTGACATTCATTCACAGACACTTTCTAGCAGGATAGAGGCCAGAAGCAGGATCCCTGGCTGATTCCATCCCCATCACCGGAGGGAAGGGTCCCATCACGCTGGAGGTGGCGGAAAGGATCATCCTCTGCCATTACTGCCACCTCCAGCGTGATGCCACCACCAAGCACATCTTCCCTTCCTCTCCCCTGTCAGCATTCTGAAGGGATCGTCCCTCCGCGACACCCTGGTCCACTCCTCCATCACCCCTGACATCTCTTCCCTTTCCCACGGCACCTTCCCATGCAATCGCAGGAGGTGTAATACCTGCCTTTTTACCTCCTCTCTCCTCACCATCCAAGGCCCCAAACATTCCTTCCAGGTGAAGCAGCAATTTACTTGTACTTCTTTCAATTTAGTATACTGTATTCGCTGCTCACAGTGTGGTCTCCTTTACAATGGGGAGACCAAAAAAGATTGGGTGAGCACTTTTCAGAACACCTCTGCACAGTCTGCAAGCATGATCCAGAGCTTCCGGTTGCTTGCCATTTCAACACTCCCCCCTGCTCTCATGCTCACATCTCTGTCCTGGGATTGCTGCAGTGTTCCAGTGAACATCAATGCAAGCTCGAGGAACAGCATCTCATCTACCGATTAGGCACACTACAGCCTTCTGGACTCAATATTGAGTTCAATAATTTCAGACTTTGAGCCCCATTACTTTTTGTTTATTGGTTTTATTTTTTATATATTTTTTAACCGTGTGCTAGTCTCGAACTTATTTTTCATGTTTTTGCTTTCGTACAGAGTTGTTCATTATTCTTTTTTTAAAAAATTCTTTCATGGAATGTGGGCATCACTGGCCAGGCCAGCATTTATTGGCCATCCCTAATTGCCCTTGAGTAGGTGGTGGTGAGCTGCCTTCTTGAACCGCTGCAGTCCATTTGGGGTAGGTACACCCACAGTGCTGTTAGGAAGGGAGTTCCAGGATTTTGACCCAGCGACAGTGAAGGAACGGCGATATAGTTCCAAGTCAGGATGGTGTGTGATTTGGAGGGGAACTTGCAGGTGGTGATGTTCCCAACGATTTGCTGCCCTTGTCCTTCTAGATGGTAGAGGTCGCGGGTTTGGAAGGTGCTGTCGAAGGAGCCTTGGTGGTGCATTGCTGCAGTGCATTTTGTAGATGGTACACACTGCTGCCACTGTGCATCAGTTGTGGGGGGAGTGAATGTTTGAGGATGGGGTACCAATCAAGCGGGCTGCTTTGTCCTGGATGGTGTCGAGCTTCCTGAGTGTTGTTGGAGCTGCACCCATCCAGGCAAGTGGAGAGTATTCCATCAGACTCCTGACTTGTGCCTTGTAGATGGTGGACAGGCTTTGGGGAGTCAGGAGGTGAGTTACTCACCGCAGGATTTCTAGCCTCTGACCTGCTCTTGTAGCCATGGTATTTATATGGCTACTCCAGTTCAGTTTCTGGTCAATGGTAGCCCCTAGGATGTTGATTATGGGGGATTCAGTGATGGTAATGCCTTTGAATATCAAGGGGAGATGGTCATTGCCTAGCACGTGTGTGGCACGAATATTACTTGCCACCTATCAGCCCAAGCCTGGATATTGTCCAGGTCTTGCTGCATTTCTACACAGACTGCTTCAGTATCTGAGGAGTCGCGAATGATGCTGAACATTGTGCAATCATCAGCAAGCATCCCCACTTCTGACCTTATGATTGAAGGAAGGTCATTGATGAAGCAGCTGAAGATGGTTGGGCCTAGGACACTACCCTGAGGAACTCCTGCAGTGATGTCCTGGAGCTCAGATGATTGACCTCCAACAACCACAACCATCTTCCTTTGCACTAGGTATAACTCCAGCCAGCAGAGAGTTTTCCCCCTGATTCCCATTGACATCAGTTTTGCTAGGGTTCCTTAATGTCATACTCGGTCAAATGCTGCCTTGATGTCAAGGGCAGTTACTCTCAGCTCATCTCTTGAGTTCAGCTCTTTTGTCCATGTTTGAACCAAGGCTGTAATGAGGTCAGGAGCTGAGTGGCCCTGGCGGAATCCAAACTGAGTGGTAATTGGCTGGATTGGACTTGTCTTGCTTTTTGTGTACAGGACATAACTAGGCAATTTTCCACATTGCCGGGTAGGTGCCAGTGTTGTAGCTCGACTGGAACAGGAGTTCGGCAAGTTCTGGAGCACAGGTCCTATTGCTGGAATGTTGTCAGGGCCAATAGCCTTCAGTCGTTTCTTGCTATCGGGCGGAGTGAATTGAATTGGCTGACGACTGGCATCTGTGATGTTGGGGACTTCAGGAGGAGGCCGAGATGGATCATCAACTTGGCACTTCTGACTGAAGATTGTTGCAAATGCTTCTGCCTTATCTTTTGCACTGATGTGCTGGGCTCTCTCATCATTGAGGATGGGGATATTTGTGGAGCCACCTCCTCCAGTTAGTTGTTTAATTGTCCACCACCATTCACGGCTGGATGTGGCAGGACTGCAGAGCTTACATCTGATCCATTGGTTATGGGATCGCTTAGCTCTGTCTATTGCATGCTGTTTACACAGTTTGGCACGCAAGTAGTCCTGGCTTGTAGGTTCACCAGGTTGACCCCTCATTTTGAGGTATTCCTGGTGCTGCTTCTGGCATGCCCCCCTGCACTCTTCATTGAACCAGGGTTTGTCTCCCAGCTTGATGGTAATGGTAGAGCATGGGATATGCCGGGCCATGAGGTTACAGATTGTGGCTGAGTCCAGTTCTGCTGCTGATGGCCCACAGCGCCTCATGGATACCCAGCTTTACATTGCTAGATCTGTTCGAAATCTATCCCATTTAGCACGGTGGTAGTGCACACAACACGATGGAGGGTATCCTCAATGTGAAGGCGTCTCCACAAGAACAACGTGGTGGTCACTCCTACCAATACTGTCATGGACTGATGCATCTGCAGCAGGCAGATTGGTGAGGAAGAGGTCAAGTATGTTTTTCCCTCTTGTTGGTTCCCTCACCACCTGCCGCAGACCCAGTGTAGCAGCTATGTCCTTTAAGATTCGGCCAACTCGGTCAGTCGTGGTGCTACCGAGCTAACCCTAACCCTCAGTGCTTCCTCCAAGTGGTGTTCAACATGGAGGAGTACTGATTCATCAGCTGAGGGAAGGCGGTAGGTGGTAATCAGCAGGAAGCTTCCTTGCCCATGTTTGATCTGATGCCGTGAGACTTCAGAGTCGATGTTGAGGGCGACTCCCTCCTGACTGTATACCACTGTACCGCCACCTCTGCTGGGTCTGTCCAGCTGGTAGGACAGGACATAACTGGGGATTGTGATGGCGGTGTCTGCAAGGTATGATTCCGTGAGTATGACTAGTCTGTGAGACAGTTCTCCTAACTTTGGCACAAGCCCCCATATGTTAGTAAAGAGAATTTTGCAGGGTCAACAGGGCTGGGTTTGCTGTTGTCATTTCCGGTACCTAGGTCGATGACGGGTGGTCCGTCCAGTTTCATTCTTTATTGACTTCGTAGCGGTTAGATACAACTGCTGAGTGGCTTGCTAGACCATTTCATAGGGCATTTAATAGACAACCACATTGCTGTGGGTCTGGAATCACATGTAGGCCAGACCGGGTAAGGACAGCAAATTTCCTTCCCTAAAGGGCATTAGTGAATCAGATGGGTTTTTACAACAATCATAGAGTCATACAGCATAGAAACAGGCCCTTCGGCCCACTGCGTCCATGCCGACCATAATGCCTATCTATACTAATCCCACCTGCCTGCATTAATTCCATATCCCTCTATGCCTTGCTCATTCAAGTACCTGTCCAGATGCCTCTTAAATGTTGCTACTGTTCCTGCCTCCACCACCTCCTCTGGCAGCTCATTCCAGATACCCACTATTCTTTGTGTGAAAAATTTACCCCTTTGATCCCCTTTAAACCTCCTCCCTCTCACCTTAAATCGATGCCCTCTAGTTTTGGTCATCCCTACCATGGGAAACAGACTCTTTTTATCTACCCTATCTATGCCTCTCATAATTTTATAGACCTCTATCATGTCCCCTCTCAGCCTCCTTCGCTCCAGGGAAAACAGACCCAGCCTATCCAATCTCTATAACTCAAGCCCTCCAAACCAGGCAACATCCTTGTGAATCTTTTCTGCACCCTCTCTAGCTTAATCACATCTTTCCTGTAGTGCAGCGACCAGAACTACACACAGTACTCCAAGTGCGGCCTAACCAACGTTATGTACAACTGTAACATGACGTCCCAACTCTTGTACTCAATGCCTCGGCCGATGAAGGCAAGCATGCCATACGCCTTCTTCACCACCCTGTCTACCTGTGTTACCACTTTCAGGGAACTATGTACTTGCACCCCAAGGTCTCTCTGCTCAACAACACTCCCCAGTGCCCTGCCATTCACTGTATATGTCCTGCCCTGGTTTAACTTCCCAAAATGCATCACTTCACACTTGTCTGCATTAAATTCCATTTGTAACTCCCTTGCCCACTTTCCCAGTTTATCTATATCCTGTTGTAACCTTAGACAACCTTCTTCACTGTCCACTATACCACCAATTTTGGTGTCATCTGCAAACTTACTAATCATGCCCCTTACATTCACATCCAAGTCATTAATATATATGACAAACAACAGAGGGCCCAGCACCGATCCCTGAGGCACACCACTGGTCACCGGCCTCCAATCTGAAAAACAACCCTCCACTACCATCCTCTGCCTCCCATCACCAAGCCAATTCTGTGTCCAATTGGCTAGCTCACCCTGGATCCCTGCTGCCCTTCTTAAATAAAGACATAACATTAGTTATCCTCCAGTCTTCCAGTACCTTACCCGTGGCTAACGATGATACAACAATCTCTGCCAGGGCCCCAGCAATCTCCTCCCTTGCTTCCCATAGCATCCTAGGATACACCTGGTCAGGCCCTGGGGATTTATCCACCTTAATGCGCTTCAAAACCTCCAACACCTCCTCCTTTGTAATGTTGATAAGCTCCAGGATATCGCTGTTCCCTTCCTTGAACTCACTAGCTTCCATGACCTTCTCCATGGTAAATACAGACGAGAAACATTCATTTAAAACCTCGCCCAATTCCTGTGGCTCCACACATAGATTGCCACACTGGTCCTTAAGGGGACCTACTCTCTCCCTAGCTACCCTTTTACTCTTAATATACTTATAGAATCTTTTAGGATTCTCCTTTATCTTATCTGCCAGGGAAATCTCATGGCCCCTTTTCGCCCTCCTAATTTCCTTCTTAAGTGTAGTCCTACATCCCTTATACTCCTCGAGGGACTCGCTTGATCCCAGCTGTCTATACCTGACACATGCCTCATTCTTTGTCCTGACCAGACCCTCAATATCCCTCGTCAAGCAAGGTTCCCTAAATTTGCCAGCCTTGCCCTTCAATCTAACAGGAACATGCCGGCCCTGAACTCCCGATCTCACTTTTAAAGGCCTCCCACTTGCCAGACGTCCCTTTACCAGTAAACAGCCTCTCCCAGAATCAGAATAATACAGCGCAGAAGAGGCCATTCGGCCCATCGAGTCTGCACCGATGCATTAAAGACACCTGACCTGTCTACCTAATCCCATTTTCCAGCAGTTGGCCCATAGCCATGAATGTTATGACGTGCCAAGTGCTCATCCAGGTACTTTTTAAAGGATGTGAGGCAACCCGCCTTTACCACCCTCCCAGGCAGGGCATTCCAGACCGTCACCACCCTCTGGGTAAAAAAGTTCTTCCTCAAATCCCCCTTAAACCTCCTGCTCCTCACCTTTAAGCTTGTGTCCCCTCGTAACTGACCCTTCAATAGGTGGAACAGCTGCCCCCTATCCACCCTGTCCATGCCCCTCATAATCTTGTACACCTCGATCAGGTCACCCCTCAGTCTTCTCTGCTCCAGCGAAAACAATCCAAGCTTATCCAACCTCTCTTCATAGCTTAAATGTTCCATCCCAGGCAACATCCTGGTGAATCGCCTCTGCACCCCCTCCAGTGCAATCACATCCTTCCTATAATGTGGCGACCAGAATTGCACACAGTACTCCAGCTGTGGCCTTACCAAAGTTCTGTACAACTCCAGCTTGACCTCCCTGATTTTGTAATCTATGCCTCGATTGATAAAGGCAAGTGTCCCATATGCCTTTTTCACCACTCTATTACCCTGCCCTTCTGCCTTCAGAGATCTATGGACAAACACGCCAAGGTCCCTTTGTTCCTCGGAACTTCCCAGTGTCAGGCCATTCATTGAATACTTCCGTGTCACATTACTTCTTCCAAAGTGAATCACCTCACACTTTTCAGGGTTAAATTCCATCTGCCACTTTTCTGCCCATTTGACCATCCCGTCTATATCTTCCTGTAACCCAAGACACTCAACCTCACTGTTAACCACTCGGCCAATCTTTGTGTCATCCGCAAACTTACTGATCCTACCCCCCACATAGTCATCTATGTCATTTATATAAATGACAAACAATAGGGGACCCAGCACAGATCCCTGTGGTACGCCACTGGACACTGGCTTCCAATCACTAAAACAGCCGTCTGTCATCACTCCCTGTCTCCTACAGCTGAGCCAATTTTGAATCCACCTTTATCAAGTTACCTTGTATCCCATGTGCATTTGCTTTCTTGATAAGTCTCCCATGTGGAGCCTTGTCAAAGGGTTTGCTGAAATCCATGTAAACTACATCAACTGCACTACCCTCATCTACACACCTGGTCACATGCTCAAAAAATTCAATCAAATTTGTTAGGCATGACCTCCCTCTGACAAAGCCATGCTGACTATTCCTAATCAAATTTTGCCTCTCCAAGTGGAGATAGATTCTCTCCTTCAGAATTTTCTCCAATAGTTTCCCTACCACTGATGTGAGACTCACTGGTCTATAGTTCCCTGGCTTATCTCTACAACCTTTCTTATATAGTGGGACCACATTAGCTGTTCTCCAGTCCTCTGGCACCTCCCTGTGGCCAGAGAGGAATTAAAAATTAGGGTCAGAGCCCCTGCAATCTCCACCCTCGCCTCCCACAGCATCCTGGGACACAAATCGTCCGGACCTGGAGATTTGTCCACTTTTAAGCCTGCCAAATCCTCCAATACCTTGTCACTCCCTATGACAATTTGCTCAAGAATCTCACAGTCTCTCTCTCTGAGTTCCATATCTACTTCCTCATTCTCTTGGGTGAAGACAGATGTGAAGTATTCATTCAACACCCTACCAATGTCCTCTGGCTCCACCCACAGATTTCCCCCTTGGTCCCTAATGGGTCTTACTCTTTCCCTGGTTATCCTCTTCCCATTGATATACTTATAGAATATCTTGGTATTTTCCCTACTTTTACCAGCCAGAGCTTTCTCATCCCCTCTTTGCTCTCCTAATTGCTTTCTTAAGCTCCATCCTACACTTTCTGTACTCCACTAATGCTTCCATTGATTTGCTAAAAGCCTCTCTTTTCTTACTCATCGTACCCTGAATGTTTCTGGTCATCCATGGTTCTCTGGGCTTGTTGCTCCTACCTATTACCCGAGAGGGAACATGTTGGGCCTGTACCCTCCCCATTTCCTTTTTGAATGCCTCCCACTGCTCTTCTGTTGATTTCCCAAAAAGTAACTCATTCCAGTCTACCTTGGCCAGATCCTGCCTTATTTTACTAAAATTTGCTCTCTCCCAATCCAAAACCATTTTTTACAACTTGTCTATTTCTTTCTCCATAACGTTGATTTGCATCAACCACCTGTCCGGCTTCATTCCCCAGAATTAGGTCCAGCACTGCATCCTCCCTTGTTGGATCCTCTACATATTGAGCTAAAAAGATCTCCTGTATACATTTTAAGAACTCCACTCCATCTAAGCCCTTAACACGATGACTATCCCAATTAATGTTGGGAAAGTTGAAATCACCTAATATAATTACCCTATTATTATTTTTACACATCTCTGTGAATTGCGCACATATTTGCTCCTCAATTTCCCGCTGACTATCTGGGGGTCTATAATAAACACCTAGCAATGTGGCTGTCCCTTTTTCATTCCTAAACTCTACCCATAAAGCTTCATTTGATGCCCCCTCCAAGAAATCATCTCTCCTTACTGCAGTAACTGACTCCTTAACTAATATTGTAATGCCCCCTTCTCTTTTACCCCCTCCTCTGTCTCGCCTGAAGATTCTATATCCAAGGATATTGAGCTGCCAATCCTGCCCCTCCCTCAACCATGTCTCTGTGATGGCTACTATATCACAATTCCATGTGTCAATCATTGCCCTTAATTCATCTGTTTTACCTGTAATACTCTTGGCATTAAAGTATTCCCTCTGACTTGTTTGCTTTCCTGTGTTTAGCTGTGTCCCTATTCTGCTAGGAGTCTGCGTCCCCTCCCCCTGCCAAATTAGTTTAAACTCCTCCCAACAGCACTAGCAAACCCGCCAGCAAGGATGTTAGTCACCCTCTGTTCAGATGTAGACCGTCCCGCTTTCCCCAGAAACGGTCCCAGTGGTCCAGAATCTAAAACCCTCCCTCCTGCACCAACTCTTAAGCCACGCATTCATCGGTGCTATTCTCCTATTTCTATACTCGCTAGCACGTGGCACTGGGAGTAATCCAGAGATTACAACCCGAGAGGTCCTGGTTTTTAGTCTACTGCCTAACTCCCTGAATTCTTAATGCAAGACCTCATCCCTCTTTCTACCTATGGCATTGGTACCAACATGTATCATGACCTCTGCCTTATCACCCTCCCCCTTCAGGATGCCCTGCAGCCGTTCAGTGACATCCCGGACCCTGGCACCAGGGAGGCAATACACCATCCTGGAGTCACGTTGATGGCCACAGTAGCGCCTATCTGTTCCTCTGACTATAGAATCCCCTATTACTATTGCTCTTCCTCTCTTTCCCCCTTCCTGTTCAGACAGGCTGCTTGCGGTGCCAGAAGCTTGGCTCTGTCTGCACTCCCTGGAGGAACCAGCCTCATCAGCCTCCAAAATGGAATACCGATTTGTAAGCGGGACCCCAGGGGACTCCTGAACTACCTGCCTGATTCTCTTGGACTGCCTGGTGGTCACCCATTCCCTTCCTTCCTCAAGTCCCTTCAGCTGCGGTGTGACCACCTCTCTATACGTGCTATCCACAATGCTCTCAGACTCACGGATGCTCCACAGTGTTTCCAGCCGCCGTTCCAGCTCTGAAACCCGAGCTTCCAGGAGGTGCAGCTGGACACACTTCCTACACACATACTGGTCCCGGGGACTAGAAATGTTCCCGGATTCCCACATGCAGCAAGAGGAGCAAACCACGGCTTTAGGCTCTCCTGCCATGACTAAACCGTTTAAATTTAAAACTTTAGAAGACTATTATAATAAAAGAAAATCAACTAAGTCTTGCTAAAACAATGACTTGCAATTCAATCGAGTTTGAAAAATACCCACCAGGTATTTGGAGCTCTGTGGAAACTCGGCTCCCCTCACGCTCTTTGAGGACAGTTAGGAAATGAAAGGAGCTCCTCGCTCTGTCCTCACTGAACTCCCTCAGTCACAAAACTTCCACTTTAGCCCTCTAATGCTACCCAAGTCAGCACTGTAAGATGGCCCACTTTTATACTGTCTGATTCTAGCCCCTGAAAACTGGTTTAAGCCAATTATCTAATTAACAAGGTGCAGCTACAAGCAGAGACTGAGTGAACTCTGTTTAAAGCTGGTCTAAAACTCACCTTCTCCAACCCAAACAGCAACTGGTAAGTTAATTTGCTACTTAAAAGAAAGACATTCAACTTTTGAGAGTTCCTGTCTGATGCCATCGAAATTAGCCTTCCCCCAATTTAGGACTTCAACCTGAGGACCAGTCCTATCCTTTTCCATAACTATCTTGAAGCTAATAGAGTTATGGTCACTGGTTCCAAAATGCGCCCCCACTGACACATCAACCACCTGCCCATCCTCATTTCCTAAGAGGAGGTCGAGTGTAGCCCCTTCTCTCGTTGGGCCATCCACATACTGCTTCAGAAAACACACTTAACAAATTCTTCCCCATCTGATCCCTTAGCACTAAAGCAGTCCCAGTCAATATTAGGGAAGTTAAAATCAACTACTATTACAACCCTATAATTCCTACACCTATCTGTGATTTCCCTACACCTATGCTCCTCCAATTCCCTCTGACTATTGGGGGGGCCTATAGTATAATCCCATCAAAGTGATCACCCTTTCTTATTTTTATTCTACCCATATGGCCTCGCTGGACATTCCCCCGGGATATCCTAAGTACTGCTGTGATGTCCTCCCTAATCAATAGTGCAACTCCCCTTCCTCTCTTACCTCCACCTCTGTCATGCTGGAAGCATCGGTACCCCGGTCCTGCCCATCCATCAACCATGTTTCCCTAATAGCTATAATATCACAATCCATGATCCATGCTCTAAGTTCATCTGCCTTACCTGTAAGGTAATCGGACAATGGTTTCATGGCCATCATATAGACTAGGTTCCAGATTTATTAACTGAATTCAAATTCCACTTTCTGCTGGTGGGATTTGAACCCATATCCCCAGAGCAATACACTGGGTCTCTGGGTAGTGTACCACTACGCCACCGTCTCTCCCCTGCCATTAGCGCTCTCTCTGGACTCGTGCTTTGTCTTTCCCACAGCTATTTAGCACCATTTGCATTCTGTTCCACGACACCTTTCATTTAATCTCTCTTACCCCGTACCCCTGTCCTATCTCAGTCCTTTTTTCTTGTCCTTCCCCCACCTGCCCACCCCCTTCACTTACTCAAAGACTGTTACATTTCTAACTTTTTTGCCAATTCTGCTGAAGATTTGAAACATTGGCCGGAATTTTACGCCACCCCAGCGAGCCGGATGGTGGCGGGGGGTAAGCCTTCCCCGACCCATGCTCAGCCTCCGCCCCACTTTACGTAGGGTGGTGGGGGGGTGGGTGGAGAACAGACTGGCCACTCCAGGCCAATCAGTTGTCTGATTGAGGGCTGTCCCTGCTTCTCAACCAACCCCAGGTACCAAGAGGCCCGCCCCCGAAATGGCCACCCTTACCCCTGGCAAGGCAACCCAAACTGACCA